>NC_048893.1:156832480-156842595 GCF_011077185.1 Oxyura jamaicensis
CCCCGCCCCCCCCCCCCCCCCCCCCCCCCCCCCCCCCCCGGGGGGGGAGGGTTGTGTATGCTCACAATAGAACTGGAGTTTGGAGCTATTAAATAACATGCCTAGATCTGAAAGCCTCAAAAGTCTTACAGTGTCCTACTTTACATATAAATTTGCTAACATTTGATTAACTGGACTTTCAGTTATTACTTGAGCATACTACACACATAATGCCATGGAAAATCAGTAAGATATATGTAGTTTGTGCAGAATGTCAAGAGCTTCTGCATTACTTTCATTAAGCAATAAATAGTTATCATTTTTCTCTATCTGTGTATATTTTGCTATCATTGTTCTTGCTGTTCACGGTTTGGAAGATTATTCCATGCTTAAAAAAAAGGAAATAAGAGGTTGGTGTTATTCAGATGAGCAAGTCTGTACTGGTACAAAAATTGGAACATTATATTGGATTTTCTTTAGCAGTTCAATGAAAGATGAATGACTGTATATCAAGTTTAAACGAATACCTGGTTCAGGAAGCATATGAAAGTAGCATGTACAGAATTTAGAACTAAGAATTGTCTCCATAGGATACTAGTGAATAAAACTTTGCTACTCAGGAATGAGATAGAGATGAAGTCTCATACTCATCAGAACATAATCCTGCTAATATGGACATGAAATTTCCTGTTTTTCAATTCCATTCCCATAAAATGTTACATTGTAGTTGAGTAATAAAAACAGATTGTTTGGAAAACCTGCCCTATGCTTCATCATAAATCTGTTGCTTGTATAGGTCCCAAAGTAGCAGAGTTTGTAATAATTTTTTTTAAGTACTTTTGGAATTGCTATGATAACCAGAGTGAGAAACATTGATATACAGATGAAAACCTTCTTTCTGAACAATAGAGATGGATCTATTTCCACTGCTCAGAGAGACAATAAGGTTTTCATTAACTTGAGGCAGAATTTTACCCTCAAAATATTCAATATGATTTAACTGTTTAACTGGCTAATCTTTACAACACCAGGGAGACAACTGGGGAAAGAACCATCTGTTTAATATTAAAGTCTGAATATCTAGAAAGATTTTAACTATATGTTAATATCTTAATTTATTTTTTATTTATAATGAAAATTATGTTGCTAACATGTAAAATGCAGCTACATTAATATTAAATTATTAAATGTGTAACAATACAGAAATAACAGCTTAAGGAATGGAAATTAGGCCTAACATTTCAGTAAAACACATTTTGAAACAGTTGTAGTGAAATTACTAATCAAAGACATAAAGGTTAGAATTATACTTCAAGAATGCTATGGAGTTTGCAACAGAACTTACAGGAACACTCAGTTATTGTTTGCAAAGCCAGGCCAGCCACAGCTCATCGCAGTGTTACTCAACTGTTGATGAAGATAAGGTTGTGGTGCATCTCTGACATATCACAGTGTTGATTAGAAACACAAAGGATCTATCTCCACATACCAAATCCTCTGTGTTACCTACATTCCTCCAGATGTCGCATTTCAATCCACCGTTAAGAAATAGTGGTGCAGAGATCACTGGAATTTTAGTCAGAACCTTGCCTATGTTTGTGCTTTCGGTAAAATGTGTGAGAAGTGTAAGTGGTCAGAGAGGCCAACTAATAAGAAACTGCCTGTGTCCAAGATTTTAAATTATCTTCCCCATTTGAATTAGTGTGGATATTTACAAACTGACCCTGGAAATAGACCATGGTTTATGCCAAGTCTCATATCAAGTTTGGCAAAATGTTAACTGGCACATGATGTTTTTATGTGAGAAACTATATTAACATTTTAATTATATAAGCAATCTGTTTTAGTGATGGTCTCAATACAAACATTCCCTATCACTTTAAATTAATTAGTACAGGGGTACATTCTGCAATATGTACATATACAGAATCAGATGATAATGTAATAGATCATTTCAAACTGTTCCTCAAAGAGCTGATCTACAATGAAGGACAAAGAGTTGAGTATCTGTTCAAGTATTAATACTCCATAGAATGTTCAGTCCAGCACTACGGATTTACAGACTTAGTTCTGGATTTTAACCAGTTTTAAGCCTACAGTTTTCATAGTTGAAAAAAATCATGCTAACCTGTTACCTGTTTTGAAGACTTTTTATTATTTTTTTTAATGTTATATTGAGTGTGAAGCAGAGCTGAGCTTATCTATTTCAACAGGCTTGTGAAGAGAGGATAGAATCTGCATCGCTCTTCTAAAGACCATATTGTGTGCAATCTCAGTGTCATATGCTGTAGCTTTCCTTTCCACCAAATACTGAAGAGATTTCTCAGATACTGTTCCAGTCTGCATTTTTTTTTTTTTTTTTTCTACCTGAGAAGACTCTAAATGTCAATTTACAACAATATTCTGTAGTGATTACTAGCAAACTGAGAATGCTCACCTGTACTGAGAAGGTACTCTTCAACAGTGAATAATCTGGGTCATACAGATTGCATGCTATCGTTATGTTGTGAGATATAATTTCTAAATTAAGATTGTACTAAATGTTATGTCTAAACATTTTTAAGGAAAAAAAAATAACATAGTAACAACAAAGAAAAGAAGTCTGTATTATAAATTTCAAAGTTTACTTTTTATTTTTTTTAGACGTTTCTTGAGACATATGAGATGTTATTTATGTTTTCTGTATTGTGTTTAATTTCAAAGGAAACAGAGTGATGGACTTTACTTTAAAGTTATCTTGAAGATCCACAAAAAAAATATACAGAAATCTGATTTATATTTCAACAAGGGGTTAAGCTAAATTACATGATAAAATACAACATTATGGTTTCATATAACATTGTCTCAGCATCTTTCTTTCCTCCTTTGTCCCTTGCACCTGTTTCTCCTGTGTATTCATAAAACTGCTACTCCAGTAAGGTACTGTTTATCCTTTAAAAATCTGTTGAGATCACTGATTTCACAAGCTGAGAAAATAAAAAGAGATATTTTAAAAAGTATTTTGATTAATTTGGTGCTATAAAACTCGGGTTGCTTTTGCATGTAGGTACACAGGGTGAATAAAAATGCAGAGTTTTTGTTTTCTTTTGTTTTGTTTTGTTTGTTTGTTTGTTTGTTTTTAAAAAATCCTTATTCAGAGACTATCTGCAGTTGAAGACTTTACCATTCTTGGAATTCCCCATTAGTGTCCTCTGAGGACTGTTCAGTCCCCAAGGAAGCAATAGGGTCATGGAGAAACCCTTGAGACATAAAGTTTCCTAGAGAATTGAAGAGGGCAGGGTGATTCTATAAGCTGAGCAGTACAGTGGCTAAAAAAAAACAGAGTGCTTGATCAGCCTTTCACACTGGGAAAAGCTGCAGGAGCAGGTGTTTCAGGGTCTCAAAATTGCAAAAGCCAGATTTCTTAAAACCCAATTTGCTGAATCTGCCTTTTCTATCATAAGATTAATCACTTCAGATAAATAAACACAGTGCATGTTGCATCAAGAGACATATTGCAGCTGGTTTGAAAGGTAATATGTACAGAATTAATAAACTAAACATTTTTTATGTTAACAGTTTATATATTTCGGTTGTCAGTAAAATCAAGAAGCAGGAACTATCTTCTCTACATTCTCTACATTTAAAATCAGAGTGAAAGCACTTTATTCTTACTTTCACCCTTTTGAGATACAGTACAAAGTACAGATCAATACAGAACACAGTCCAAATTCCAAATATATCCTAGTTCTCCCATGAGACTTTATGAGACACTTTACCTTCAGCTGTCCTTTTTGCTATAAAGAACATGATATATTATTATCTAGTTATTTTGCTATTGTTATCAAAATTTCTGGATTTTTCCCTTTCTCTCTCTCTCTTTTTGTTGCTGATGTTTTTAACTACAAAACAGTTAAAGGCTCCTGGTGAAACCTAGGTGGGGATTCAGTTTGCTGTCTACAATCCAGTTGCTACTTGCAGTTCACATGGATCTGGGGGCTGGGCCTCATTATAGTCAATGGAGATCTACAAAATACAGTGAAGAGGCCTATGAAATGATTATGGTGATATTTGCTAGGTGTATGCTTCTGCTACTTGAGTACAATGCAGTCTGCTAGGATATCCAAGATGTTTGTCTGGTGATGGCAGGCATGACACAAGATGCACAGAGGCCTTGCATTCCTTTGGAACAGTAGCTGGATGCAAGGCAGGATCAGAGATCATTTCATGCAGCATTAGATGTCAGTGTTTACACAGCTAAATCAAGAGCCCACTGAATATAATGGCATATGAGAAAAAATGTTTTCACATAGACATGAATACATAAGAATTCCATCTTCCAGTGTCTTGATTTAAAGCTTGTTAGGTTATGTGATAAAACCTCATCAACACAACTACAAGGGAGCTCAGCAAGACAATGGTGGATGGACAAACTCAATTAGTAGACTTCCTGGAACCCAAATAGTGTTCTTCCTGGCTGCTCCCATGCACGTCACAGGAGAATACAATGGCAGGAAGGAATAAAAATTAAGAATGCAGTGAAAGGGACACTGCCAAAGGAGAAAACAGGTGAAGGAATGGATTTAGGTGATCTGAGGAGGAACAATATGGTAAGATAATGGGGTAAGGGGATGAAAATGGCTGGTTGTGTGTAAATAATTTTCTTGTTGGTGCATTTTTCTGGCTATGCTCTGTGCCTGATCAGCTCAGTCTATTCTGTCCTATTAGATTTCCTGGATAAGACACTCCCTTTTCAATTCACACGTGCATGTGTGTGTATGGGTGCAAGCAACTGGACCATGGGTTGGAGGACCTGCATGTCTGTCGTGCCAGCAACCAAAATGAGTGTAGGTCTGGGTACCAGCAACTAGGCTGTAATTGGAGAGCACATATGCCTGGATGCCAGAGGCTGGAGAGACCAAAATGAATGAAACTAAGTACCATCCACTGGGCTGGGACCAGGGGATGAAGGTCCATGTGTCTGTGGTGCCAACATCAGGAGCGTGTGTGGGCATGCAAGTGAATATGTGACTGAGTAAAGATCAAGCCAAACCAGCCTGTGAGTTAAATGAAGTGGCCTGGGAGCCAGGTGCGTATAGAAGGTCAGGACCGTGGGTGGTTGGTTACTGGGGACCAGGGGACTCCCGGCAGTGTGAGCATGTATCTCTGTGAGCATGCAACAGCAGGTACCAGCAGCTTGAGTGGGGCCGTGGCCTCAGGGGCTTATATTTCCATTTGACAGCAGCTAGGAAGACAGAGGTCCAAGGGCAGCTACTGGGCAGACTGAGTTTCTAAGCTTACCTACTGGAGGGATCCACATTGTACACGTGTATATAGATATATATGTATATATATATACACATGTTGGTTTAACACTTATGAGGAGCTAAGCACTACCAACACACTCTCTCAGTCCCAATCTGCATTTAAACAATGGGAGAAAATATGATTAAAAAAGCTCATGAGTTGAAAAAAAAATAAAAATGAATAAAAAAATCAAGCAAACAAACAACAAACAAAAATCAGGGAAATCACTCACCAAGTACCATCGTGGGCAAAACAGACTCAACATAAGGGATATTAATGTACTCTAATGCTTATTCACAACAGGATAAAGCAGTGAGAACTAAAAACAATCTAAAAACATGTTCCTCATCATCCACCTTCTTCTACTTCTCCCCTTAGGGTACAGGGTAATGGGGAATGTGGGTTGCAGTCAGTCCATAATACTGTTTGTGCCACTTGTTCTTCATTTGCTCTAGCATCGGTCCCTCCCATGCGATGCTATCCTTCCCAAACACATCCAATGTGAACTTATTTATGAACTGCTCCAATATTGTGCCACATCACGGGGTGTTGTCCTTAAAGAACATGTCGCTCCAGCATGGGTCTCATATAGGTGTAGCTCCCACTAGACCTCCTGCTCCACTGGGGGTTCCTCTCCACGGCCTTCAGTTCTGGTCCAGAGTCTGCTCCTGTGTGGACTTTCCATGAGCTGCAGCATCCTTCAGGCCATATCTAACTTCTCCATTGCAGGGTCTTTCATGGACCTCGCAGCTGAGATCTGTTCTGGCATGGTACACCATGGGCTGCAAGGGGACAGCCTGCTCCATCATGATCCTCTCCATGGGCTTCAGGGAACTTTTGCTTCAGTGTCTGGAATACCCCCTACCATCCTTTCTTCACTGACTTTGGTGTCTGCAGATTTTTTTTCTCTCTACATTTTCGCACTCATCTCTCCCTGCCTCAGTTGTGCAATATTTTTTTTCCCTTTCTTAAATATTCTCTCATAGAATTGCAACCAGCAATGCTCATTGGTTTAGCTTTGGCCAGTGGCAGGTTGTTTTTGGAGCCATCTGAACTGTCTCTTATCTAATATGGGACAGATTCTGGACTTTTCTTACAGAGGCTACGCATGCAGCCCTGCTCTGCTAACAAGATCTTGACACATATGTCCAATACAATATATTTAACTATCAATATATATTCTTAGTAATAGACCTCTGTCTGACTCAACCAGAGAGTGGAGTGGGACAAGCACACTTGTGGTGTCTGCATTCATATGAATGCTCTGTGTGTCTGTCTGTGATCTTTATGACAGGCTAGGTACATATATATACATGTGGTGTACGTGTGTTCTCTATATGTCTATGCCTACTGGGGCTTTATCTTCAGCCTCACTACTGGTTGGACCTAGGAACATGGAGATGCAGCAGCCTTGCCTCTCTTATGCTGTCAGATCCCACAGAATATGTTATTCTAATATCTGTTATCTGTTCCAGTAATATCCAGCAACAAAGTTAATCTCTATCCATATAATATTTCAGTGTTTCTCATGTCTAATTTACAGTTATGTTAACACAACCTCTACCAGCACTGTAAAAATAATAATTCTTCAGTGCAGAGGCTTTGCCAAATCTTCATAAGCTTTCTTTCCTTTTTTTTTTTTTTTTTTTTTCATTCAATATAATTCCCGTCTTAACATAAAACTGAAGTCAGAGATATTCCCATATTTTTTTTGCATTTGATTCACATTTTTTCTCCCATTAAATTTGTTTTTCTCAAAAGTTTTCTTTGGACTGCTAATATCAGTCATGAATTATTGATTGGCAGTTGAGTGCCATTAATAAATAAATAAACTACTTAAGTGCCTAATTTGACTTAAATCATGTGCGACAGTTTGTCCCTTTGACATACTCTGGCAAGCCCTCTGTGGATCCATATTGGCAATTTTTTCATGAAGGAACTCCAGATGATCCCCAAAGCAATGTCATCAGTCTATAAATACTAAACCATTTCAATTTCAACACAGGTCTTTTTTTTTTTTTTTTTTTTTTTTTTGTCTGGAAAAATACCTTGTCATAAAGCAATTTTACTACAAAGTTGGATGCTACTGATAACCTAAAATGTTCACTTCAGTTTCCAGAGGTCTCTTAAATCCATAGGAATCATAGAATCATAAAATGGTTTGGGTTAGAAGGGACCTTAAAGACCATCTAATCCCAACCCCTCTGCCATGGTCAGGGACACCTTCCATTAAATCAGATTGCTCAAAAACCCATCCAACCTGGCCTTGAACGTTTTCAGGGATGGGGCATCCACAGCTTCTCTGGGAAACTTGTTTCAGTGCCTCACCACCTTCATTGGAAAGAATTTCCTCCTCATATCTAATCTAAACCTACCCTTTTTTAATTTAAAGCCATTCCCGCTTGTCCTATCACTATACTACAAAGAGTCCCTCCACAGCTTTCCTGTACCCTTTAGGTACTGGAAGGCTGCTATAAGGTCTCTCTGGAACTTTCTCTTCTCAAGGCTGAACAACCCCAACTCCCTCAGCCTGTCATCATAGGAGAAATGCTCCAGCCCCTTGATCATCTTTGTGGCCCTCCTCTGGACTCATTCAAATAGGCCCATCTTGACCTGCTGGCTGCATTTTTCATACAGCGCAGGATAAGTTTGGCTTTCTGGGCTGCAAGAACAAATTACCAGCTCATGTCAAACTTCTTGTCAACCAACACTCCCAGGTCTTTCTCCTCAGGGCTGCTCTCAATCCATTCTCTGCCCAAACTGTATTTGTACTTGGGATTGCCCCAGCCCAGATGCAGGACCAACAGCATCCTGGCTTGCATAAGAAACAGCGTGGCCAGCCAGTCCAGGAAAGTGATTGTCCCCCTGTACTCAGCTCTGGTGAGGCCGCACCTCGAGTACTGCGTTCATTTTTGGGTCCCTCGCTACAAGAAGGACATGGAGGTGCTTGAGCGAGTCCAGAGAAGGGCTACAAAGCTGGTGAAGGGTCTGGAGAACAAGTCTTCTGAGGAGCGGCTGAGGGAGCTGGGGCTGTTCAGCCTGGAGAAGAGGAGGCTCAGGGGTGACCTTATTGCACTCTACAGGTACCTGAAAGGAGGCTGTAGAGAGGTGGGGGTTGGTCTATTCTCCCACGGGCCTGGTGACAGGACGAGGGGGAATGGGCTAAAGTTGTGCCAGGGGAGGTTTAGGTTGGATATTAGGAAGAACTTCTTTACTGAACAGGTTGTTAGTCACTGGAACAGGCTGCCCAGGGAAGTGGTTGAGTCACCATCCCTGGAGGTCTTTAAAAGATGTTTAGATGTAGAGCTTAGTGATATGGTTTAGTGGAAGATTTGTTAGCGTTAGGTCGGAGGTTGGACTCGGTGATCTTGGAGGTCTCTTCCAACCTAAACTATTCTGTGATTCTGTGATTCTGTGATTCTCCAATTTAGAGACAAGGATATCATGGAGGACCACATCAAATATTTTGCACATATCTAGGATGTTAATAGTCCTCTCATTGTGCAGCTTGGATTGTGAACAGATAAATAGAAGACCACTCCTAGTCAAGACAAAGAGCAGCTCCCTCTCTCTTTATGCTTTTTGACCATTTCCTGTTTGTCTTCCCTTTCCTTCCTTTCCCCCTAAAATGTCAATAGCAAGTTCTGTCACTGTACAGGTCAATTTGATCTGATGCTTATATTTTCTTCATGTCCTTGACAACTAACTTGTTATTAACTTCCAAGCTAGCAAAAAGGCTTCCAGCAGCACGAGCTCATGGGATTTTAGGCATATATTGGTGAAACTTGACAAAAATATCCAAACCTACTTTTCTCTAAATGTTACTATTATCTGAAAAAGAAATCCATATTGACCGTATGAGTCTTATCAGAACTAGTTAGTAACACCTATTTCTTAATCAGTCTCTTTTTCTGCAGAGAATACTGCCCCTGCTGAAGTGCATCTATCGATGTGTTAGAAAAGCTGTGTATACTGTAATATAATACTTTGAGATCATGTCTCAGCAGTAGCTTCCCATAGGCAATAGGATGGAGTGCTATTAAGGAGGAATAGGAGGCAAGTGGTGTATGATTTTCCATTATAAAGATCTTTGATTTTTTTAATCTTGCCAGTGTAATGTATGTTTCAGTAGTGCAGCAGAGCATGCTATGACTGTAATGACTAGTTTAACCACTAGGTGAAATCACATCTTGGTAGCAAAATCCTCTATTTACAATGAAAAAGTCTTTTGGATACATTCCAGGGATTTGCACAGACACCCTTAAATTCTGGAAACAAATTGATAGCCTTATTGTAAGTATTTAATTTAAAAGTAGGCTTACAGGTATGGGTTCATTTTTTCCCTGTTATACATACAATATCTATAATACAAAATTGAATTATACTACAAAGCTATAACAAAAGAAGATTCTTCAAATCCATTTGTTCTTCAAGTTGATTGAGATACCTCTAAAGTAGAAGAGAAAGTTCAGACAAGTTCAGAGAAATACGTTCAATATTTAAATCCCATTCTCTTTCCAGATGATCATAGAATCATAGAATAGCTTTGGTTGGAAGGGACCTTAACCAGTTCCACCACCACATTTAGTTTAAAGCCCTGCTAATAAGCCCAGACAACTTTCTGCCCACAACACCCTTGCCCTAAGTGGTGACGTGTGCCCCATCCTGAGTCAGCAAGCCCTGTTTCTCGAAAGTGCGTCCAAGATCACAGAACCCAAAACCTTGAACATGGCAACACTTTACAGAATCATAGAAAAATGCAGGTCGGAACAGACCTCTGAAGGTTACCTAATCCCTCCCCTCCCCTCCCCTCCCCTCCCCTCCACCACCCGGACCCCAACCAAAACTTC
>NC_048893.1:156842695-156854702 GCF_011077185.1 Oxyura jamaicensis
CTCTCCCCCATCTCCCCTCCTCTATTTTATTTTATTTATTTTTATT
Organism: Oxyura jamaicensis; assembly: GCF_011077185.1. NCBI lineage: Eukaryota > Metazoa > Chordata > Aves > Anseriformes > Anatidae > Oxyura > Oxyura jamaicensis. The sequence continues at coordinate 156,842,742 of NC_048893.1, forward strand.
ATTATTTATTTTTCCTCCAGGCTAATTGAATCCAGTTCTCTTAGTGTCTTTTGTACCTGCTATAACCACCTTACTGAACTTCCACCTCACTCTCTCAAATTATTTTATGTCTCTCCTGTAGAGAGGAAGCTAAAGCTGATCATAGTAATCCAGATGTGGAATCAGAAATACCTAGCAGAGTAGAATATTTACTTCCTTGCATCTACTGGCTCTATGCATGGTTATGTTCATGAAGGGCAATATACCAACACAACTACTTGATCAGAAACTGAGTTGGCAACAAGGGGAATGGATTTTTCTATTTTTTTTTTTTTTTTTTTTTTTTTGTGCCACATTTATTATCTCAACAGTGTGGTTAGTATAAATTCTTGCATAAACCTTTATCTCCCTACACCCCCAGATAATATGAACTAGTTTGGTAACCTGACTTTAACCTACGTTTGAAAAGTGTTTTGAGTGACAGTGTTAAGCAGTTTACTATACTACGTGCAAAACAAGAATCCAAATGCTAACTGCAGTGCTTCCAAAAGCAATTATTTTCTTTAGTGACTTAAAGTCAAAGGTCAATATGATCTCTGTGCATTCAAGCATTTTCTTTCTAGTGAACGTAATCTCATATGAAATCTGTTTGAAAACAAGAAGACGAAAATAAATAAACATTTAAGACTAGATAGAGAATAGAGAATAAACTTCAAAAAATTTATTCAGACAAAAATTGTTACATTAGAAAAAAAAAAAAAAAGAAAAAAAAAAAAAAGATTGCTAGTTCTCCCCATCACTGACAACAATATTTGAACATTATGTACCCTTTTAGAAGTGTTTATCTATAGTACTATGGGTTCCATTTATCATAATGTGATGTGTCTTCCAAATAACAATGAATCTCTGCAGAAAAAGCACACATTATGTATTGATGCAACATTAGGAGGTCCTGTCTCCAAGCTATCAGTAAAACTAATAAAACAGCTAACACAGTACACTATCAAAAATATTGGCTCTGAGTACAAATGTTAAGGATACTTAATTATCTTGTCACTAATCTTTTACTTAATGTAGTTCAGAGTAGAAAAAATACTGCTGGAGTAAACTGCAACAGATTTGCTTGAATTCAAACTTAAATTCAACAAATAGAATAGTTAACAATTTAATGCATTTAACAGCCATTTTAAAAGGATTCAACAACTTTAATAATATTACATAATGGCAAAAGGCCCTTACTAATGATGTTCTGTGTAACCTAATTTCTCATTGTTATCAGGGGGTGGTAGTTGAATTCAAAATATTCACAGATTCCATTTCTATTACTAATGTTGCAGTATGAACCTCAGGAAATAAAGGAAGTATTTTTTACACTTACAATCACAGAAGTGTCATTCAAGTTCCACATACTTTTTTTTTCTTACAGTTTGAATAGATGTTTATAAACCTAAATTTAAAATTGCTTATTTTGGATCCAATTATTTTCAAAACATGTCCTTTAATTCTAGATTATAGTTCACTTCTACAATAATCATAAAAATTCTTGGATCAGATTCACAGATACTCCACAGCAATTTTGTAATTGTCCTGTGTAAAGAAACTATAAAGCTGACTCATTAAGTTTCTGATGATAACCTACAGAACTACTATAATGGTGTGTATTTTGGGTTTATGCCCAGAGAAGGTTTCCTCATAAAATGAGGCCCATCAAAGAATTCTTGCTGCCAGAATAAACCTAGGGGCTGTGAGCACAAGCACAAATACAAGTAACCTTAAGGCAGCTGACATTATGACTGTGCTGAACTGCAGCCAAATCTCACTTCTGAGAGAATGAAGCAGGCATCCACATACCACTCAGACCCACCAAAACAAGGCTAACAGATCTTGTCACAAAAGTGGATATGGCATTTTAATTTTTATTTTTTTTAATTATGTGAGAATGTGTCAGCACTGAAATGGCAAAACATACTTGCCATAATGAACCTAAGCCTTATTTATAATATAATAGTGAGATATCCAAAATATTAATAACTCTTCATATGGTAATGACTAACATTGGCAATTTATCCATAAAAATAAAAGATCAGTAAACTCATTACCTTAAAGAACAACCTTATTATTTTCTTTAGAAATATGCATTAAAGAAAAATAAAATAAAATAAAATAAAATAATAAAATAAAAGTGAAAAAGATATCAATTTTCCTGGCTTCATTTGTTTACATTTTCATTTGTAGAAAATTGGAGTTTTCTACCATTTCTCAATTCCTACCATACCCTTCAACTTTTCCACTAGCAGACCTGAGAACATTAGCCCAGTGGATTTTCTTTTCTTTTATTCTAGCACTTTATTCCTTTCTTTTTTTTTTCCTTTTTTTTTTTTTTTTTTTTAAATCTTTGTCATTTCTTTTTAATTATTATTTTCGTTAATAATGTCCAAAATTTACTCATTTTTACTAATATTCTTATATTTTTCTTCCAATTAATGAATCATTTCACTACTGCTCCTAACATTTTATATACATATGTATACATGTACATAATAGATACAAATATATAAAATACATATATTTACAGATTAGAATTGCATACATATTGTCATACATATATGGGAATCCTGACTTATTCTGTTTATCTTAATTTCTCTGGTTTACCTAATTTGAAACTTTAAATTCCATCAATAAAAACAGAGATAAACACTTTCACAAAATTAGTCTCCCCTTAGAAGTTAAATCATTAAAGAATAAAACAAATTATGGTTAAAAATAAAATCAAAGTGTTCATAACCAATCTTCCTTCTGAGATTAAATTTGTGATTATTATTTCCCCCAATTTACCAGTAAATTATTTATATTTGACAAGGATTTTCCTTTCTGAACTGGAATGATTTGTCTAAGTCTTAGTTTCTTAATAAAGCAATTTGTGTGAGTTCCTGACTCTTATTTGACAGACTGAAAATTCTTAGTAAGGAACTGAAGTTTCACTTGTTTTCAAGTGTTATGTGCAATTGGTGACTGGTGCTTCCTTTAAATGCATGTTTTTCCTGTTTTCCAGATGTTAAGCTGGGTTTTGAATCATCTCTCACACTGGCCTCTACATTGAATGAAAAGTTCTAATTACTGTGATTATTGAAAACCCTGCTGGTGTGTCAGTTTCAAAAACATAAAACACAGAAAAAAAGTGTTATCATCTTCCTTGTTTCTCACTCTTGTTCTTTTTCAAAAGGGAAATGGTTTAGAAGAGGAGAATCTAGACTATTCAAAGTAGCTTCAGATGGTGGTATTGTAGATATGAACACCCATGTGCATGGAAAATATATTGCCAAGTCAGATATCTAATCTTAGAATACTGATAAATCTGCTGAAAATGTTGCAGTAATATTGATAGTACTCTGAGGAGCTGGAAATTTCCACCAGTTCTTGTAGACACATAGAGATAATGCAACTAGATAACCATTGAGCTAATAACACAAAAGCAACAGATAGTATGAAACTCAAAGTGGACAAAAGTGAAGTGATTGTCCATGTAGATTTCCAAAATAATTTTATTCTTTATTCCTGATTGATTAGTTTATTGTTTATTATTATTATTATTATTATTTTAAATATGGTTTATTCTGTAAAAACATGAATGTGTTTCTTGTCTGTATTAGTATAGCCAGGCTTTTTATTTTACTGCTCTGGTGGAGAAGAAATGGGGGTTGCATGCTTGATATACAAGTATCAAGCCCCAGAACAGCAAAGTTCTCTGTGGTTCAGTCTTTTGTCCCTTGCTTTACTGTTGAAGAACTATGAACAGATGTTTTTTCCTGAGCTATGGCATGTAATGGGGAAACAGGGAACATTTTCCTTTAGGACTATATAGTGACATGTTTTCCTCTGAAAAGACATATGATGTAGAAATGTCCTGGCTAAACTACTATTCTTATCAGCCTAATTTATATGACTATTTAATTTTACTGTTCATAAATATGCACCAAACTTTGTAATGACACAATGTTTTACAGTCCTGTCACTATTTTTAATGTATCTTGATACTATTCATTAATAATTCATAATTATACATTAAGATATGCTAGTGACCTTCTTCCGAGTAAATCTGTTGGTGTCTACAAAATAAGTCATTTCTCCATTTCTCTCTATAAGAACTGAACACTCTATATATATATTCATAATGTTGGAAAGAAATCTAATGTTTAACCAAAATAAATTAATCTTGAAGTTTAACCAGGAAGCTTAGGGCGAGGAAGTCTGCTCCACGCCTCAAGACTGCTCCCACCAAGAAGGAAAGAAGGGTGATAGTTGTGGGTGACTCCCTTCTCAGAGGAACGGAGGGCCCTATCTGTCAGCCTGACCCTACCTGTAGGGAAGTCTGCTGCCTCCCTTGGGCCAGGGTCAGGGATGTTGCCAGAAAGCTTCCCAACCTGGTTCGCCCCTCCGATTACTACTCACTACTGATAGTCCAGGCTGGCAGTGATACCACTGATGAGAGAAGCCTGAAGGCTATCAAACGGGACTTCAGGGGGCTGGGACGGTTAATGGACGGAGCGGGAGTACAGGTGGTGTTTTCATCCATTCCTACAGTGGCAGAGAATGGTTCAGAGAGGACACGAAAAGCCCACCTGATAAACACGTGGCTCAGAGGCTGATGCCAACACTGAAGTTTTGGGTTCTTTGACCATGGGGCACTCTACTAGGCACCTGGCCTGATGGCCACAGATGGGTCCCAACTGCCCCCAAGGGGAAAATGGATCCTGACCCAGGAGCTGGCAGGGCTCATTGAGAGGGCTTTAAACTAGGTAAGAAGGGGGATGGAGATGAAACAAAGCTTGTTGGAGCTGTGCCAGGGGGAACAGTGGCAAGGCTGGGGGAGAAGGCTAAGGCCCAGCTGTGAAGTGCATTTACACTAAGCACGCAGCATGGGCAACAAGCAGGAGGAGCTGGAAGCCATTGCGCAGCACACAGGCTATGACTTGGTTGCCATCATGGAAATGTGGTGGGACCACTCTCATGACTGGAGTGCTGCAACGTCTGGCTATAGGCTCTTCAGAAGGGACAGGCAGCACGGAAGGGATGGTGGAGTGGCTCTCTATATTAGAGAGTGTTTTGATGTCATCGAACCTGAGGCTGGGAATGACAAGGTGAAGTCGCTATGGGTTAGGATCAGTGGAAAGGCCAACAAGGCAAGCATCCAGATGGGGGTCTGTTATAAACCCTTGGGAGGTGGTTCTGAAAGGCAGAGGAACCCAGGAAGGCTGGGCGCTCTTCAAGAAAGAAATCTTAATGCTCAGGACCAGTCTGTCCCCACGTGCCCAAAGACAAGCTGGCGTGGAAGAAGACTGGCCTGGCTGAGCAGAGAGCTATGGCTCGAGCTTAGGCAAAAAAAAAGAGGTTTTATAATCTTTGGAAAAGAGGGCAGGCCACTCAGGGGGACTACAAAGATATTCTGAGGTGGTGCAGGGACAAAATCAGAAAGACCAAAGCTCATTTGGAGCTCAATCTGGCCACTGCTGTTAAAGACAACAAAAAATGTTTTTATAAATACATCAACACAAAAAGGAGGACTAAGGAGAATCTCCACCCTTTACTGGATGTGGGGAGAAACTTAGTAACCAGAGATGAGGAAAAAGCTGAGGTGCTTAACGACTTCTTTGCCTCAGCCTTTAACAGCAAAAACAGTTGTTCTCTGGACACCCAGAACCCTGAGCTGGTGGAAGGGGATGGGGAGCAGAATGTGCCCCCCACAATCCATCAGGAAATGGTTGGCGACAGCACTTGGATGTATGCAAGTCGATGGGGCCGGATGGGATCCACCCGAGGGTACTGAGAGAACTGGCGGAAGAGCTGGCCAAGCCGCTTTCCATCATTTATCGGCAGTCCTGGCTATCGGGGGAGGTCCCAGTTGACTGGCGGCTAGCAAACGTGACGCCCATCTACAAGAAGGGCCGGAGGGTAGATCTGGGGAACTATAGGCCTGTTAGTTTAACAGCAGTGCCAGGGAAGCTCATGGAGCAGATTATCAGGGGTGTCATCATGCGGCAGTTGCAGGGCAAGCAGGCAATCAGGCCTAGTCAGCATGGGTTTATGAAGGGCAGGTCCTGCTTGACGAACCTGATCTCCTTCTATGACAAGGTGGCACACTTAGTGGATGAGGGAAAGGCTGTGGACGTGGTCTACCTTGACTTCAGTAAGGCATTTGACACCATTCCCCACAGCATTCTCCTCAGGAAACTGGCTACTCATGGCTTGGACTGGCGTACACTTCGTTGTGTTAAGAGTTGGCTGGATGGCCGGGCCCAGAGAGTTGTGGTGAATGGAGACGAATCCAGTTGGAGGCTGGCCCCTAGTGGAGTCCCCCAGGGCTCAGTACTGGGGCCAGTCCTCTTTAACATCTTCATCGATGATCTGGACGAGGGCATTGAGTGCACCCTCAGCAAGTTTGCAGACGACACCAAGTTAGGTGCGTGTGTCGATCTGCTCGAGGGTAGGAAGGCTCTGCAGGAGGATCTGGATAGGCTGGACCGATGGGCCGAGGCCAACGGTATGAAGTTCAACAAGGCCAAGTGCCGGGTCCTGCACCTGGGGCACAACAACCCCAAACAGAGCTACAGGCTGGGAGATGTGTAGTTAGAAAGCTGCCTGGCAGAGAAGGACCTGGGAGTATTGGTTGACAGTTGGCTGAATATGAGCCAGCAGTGTGCTCAGGTGGCCAAGAAGGCCAGCAGCATCCTGGCTTGCATAAGAAACAGTGTGGCCAGCAGGTCCAGGAAAGTGATTGTCCCTCTGTACTCTGCTCTGGTGAGGCTGCACCTCGAGTACTACGTTCATTTTTGGGCCCCTCGCTACAAGAAGGACATGGAGGTGCTTGAGCGAGTCCAGAGAAGGTCTACGAAGCTGGTGAAAGGTCTGGAGAACAAGTCTTATGAGGAGCAGCTGAGGGAGCCTGTTTAGCCTGGAGAAGAGGAGGCTCAGGTGTGACCTTATTGCACTCTACAGGTACCTGAAGGGAGGCTGTAGAGAGGTGGGGGTTGGTCTATTCTCCCACGGGCCTGGTGACAGGACGAGGGGGAATGGGCTAAAGTTGTGCCAGGGGAGGTTTAGGTTGGATATGAGGAAGAACTTCTTTACTGAAGGGGTTGTTAGTCACTGGAACAGGCTGCCCAGGGAAGTGGTTGAGTCACCATCCCTGGAGGTCTTTAAAAGACATTTAGATGTAGAGCTTAGGGATGTGGTTTAGTGGAAGATTTGTTAGCGTTAGGTCGGAGGTTGGACTCGGTGATCTTGGAGGTCTCTTCCAACCTAGACTATTCTGTGATTCTGTGAAATTGCTAAGACTCATGAATTTTACAAAGGACAACTACCTCACTACTTCCTTTTTCAAAAAGTAAACGGGTCTCTATCAGACAGTGACTAAGAAAATGCTTAACCCTCCCGGAGTGGTGATATTCTCTCATTAACTGTTAGAAGTGGTATTAACCTTAAATATATGGGATTCTGTCCCTTCTGTCTTGGTAATGTTATTTCATAATTACTCACCCAAGATTTCCTTCTACCTTCATCTAAGATAACAGTGAGCAATTTAAGACTCAAATTACTTGTGATCTACTTGCTTTCTTTGGTAGTACTTGTTAGGGAAAAATCAAATCACCAACACAAAGCAATGAATCTGCTGGTAGTGTCAGTATGCTCTCACCCTTTTTAGGTGCTCTACAGACTAAAATCTTCATTATTAAATATATGAGCAGGTCTAGAATTTTCACATCATACATAAACATTAAGCCAGTCTGTAGTTCTACTGCTTTTTGAAGTAAATGATTCTTGGTGTTTCCTCTGGCAGTCTTCATTCAAGTGGCAGTTGATTTGTTATTGTGTTCTCCAATTAGCATTTCAAGATAGAACACAGGAAGTTCTGCACCGACATGCGTAGGAAATTCTTCACGGTGAGAGTGACGGAGCACTGGAACAAGCTGCCTAGAGAGGTTGTGGAGTCTCCTTCTCTGGAGATATTCAAGGCCCGTTTGGATGCCTACCTGGGCAGCCTTCTCTGAGGAACCTGCTTTGGCAGGGGGATTGAACCAGATGATCTTTTGAGGTCCCTTCCAACCCCTACAGTTCTGTGATTCTGTGATTCTGTGATCTATAGACTGACAGTCCTTAAGAGTTACAGTGGCTAACAGGGTGGCTGAAGTTTGTTGATCTTTCCTTTATACTGTCATATAAACTTTATTTTAAACCACCTTTAAGAGAGGAGGGAATTAAGTCAGGTCACTTTTTTAACCCATAAATATCACTTAGGTACCCTCCTTGGGTTGTTCAAGGAAAACAGAGGGTATTTAGTGTACCTCTGACTAAAGGAACAATCAGAAATTGGCTGAATGTGACTCATTGGTAATTTCAACACTTGGAGTCCAGGCCTGTCTGGTGTGAAACTAATTAATATTTATGTATGTTTCAACCCATTTCAATATGTGGTATTTCGGCATTATATATCAGAATAGAGGATTTGGAACTTTAAAGTAACATGTAATATTTTGAAATTATTTGAGACACAGGGATTTTATAGTAAAATCATGTTCTTTTCTGTCACACAGTGTTACACATCATGAAAGAGTGGATCACCTTGATGCTGGGAAAAAAATAAAAAAAAAATAGTGGTATATTTCTGCATTACAGACATATATTGGTTTTCCAGGTAGAGCAGAGCTTCAGAATACCTTCACGGAATGTTTGCCCTGGACATTTCTGATGTTATTGTCTTCCATTTGGCAGTGAGCAATACAATGCCTATATGTTATGAAATATGATAAATATCATAGCTATTCATGATTTTGATATCCTTTCTTTTGCACTTGAAGGACAGTACTAACTTTATTATATGTTGTGAACTGAAAATAAATGACTAAAGCATATATTAACAAACGTAAAGGGTAAAGCCTACTTTTGATATCTCATACCGAACTGTTTCTGAAAGCTGGTTTCAAAACAGTAGGAAGATAAAATAAATGGTAAAACTTTTCCTTAACATTTTCCTAACTGCCAGAAAATTTTACTGAGGCCTCTTCTTCCTTAGAAAACATTTAATCAAAAGTGTGTGTATCTATGTAAAGCTACAACAAACAAGTAAGGCTTAAATTATTATGACCTTCACATTCTGAATTAGACTTGAAAGGTCATTACTTATTTTTCCTCAAGGTGAGAAAAGCAAAAAAAGTGTTGTAGATGATTCAGGTCATGTGTAGATGATTCAGATCAAGGTCTGTAAACTGGCCTTTCAGAAAGGAAATGTAAAAGACTTTTAAATTGAAAAAGGAATAATTTTCTTTACATTTCCAGTCAATTTGAACGAAAATGGCTTTCTTTGCTGGACATTAGAAGAACATGATAAAGTTGTCTAGTTTTTTGGAGCTTGTTTAAATCAATCACTATGTCAAATACAGTGTTTTATTTTGAATATATTTACAAAATGTTGAAATGTTGAAAGAAACGTCATCCCCAGATTTGATGCTACCTTTAATTATAAATCTTAAAATAAAAACTGACTGGTGTGCATATTGTGCAGTCACAGGAACTCAAAACAAAGTGGTTGTAAAAAAAGCATAAATATAGATTAATTTAACCAGAAGATTCATCTGGTTGGATAGTCAAGGAATGTATATTTGATTTAGGATTACTTAGCATCTTTATTTTTAGGAAAACAAATTAGGATTTATTTATTTATTTATTTATTTATTTCTAAGTTGGGAGATAGTGAAAACATTAGTGAAGATAGAAAAATAATATAAAAACGCAGGTTAGAAAGAATTACCTATTACACTAAAGGGGAAAAAAAAAAAAAAAAAAAAAAAAAGGCTTGAATGATACTGTATCTTTATGTGAAGCACTCTCATTTCAAAGAGGAAAAATTGAAGACCATGAAGATTAAAGAAAAAGTGGTGCCAGTTTGCAGGAAATTTGACTTTATTATCAGTAAGGTTTGCATATAGTGTAGAACACTAACCAGTGGTGTTCTTCATAAAACTAGCAAGGAATAATTCTTTTGCATATTTGTTGTGGTTTAACCCAGCTGGCAGCTAAACACCACGCAGCCGTTCGCTCACCCTCCCTCCTCCCTCTCTGGTATGGGGGAGAGAAACGGGAAAGTGAAGCCTGTGAGTTGAGATAAAGACAGTTTATTAAGATAGAAAATAATAATAATAATATGTACAAACAAGTGATGCACAATGCACAATACAACCCCACCCAGGCTAGCTACCCCTATATATTGTTCAGCATGACATCAGATGGTATGGAATACCCCTTTCACCAGTTTGGGTCAGCTTGAATAGCCCAATATTTCCGATTAATTAAGTGATAAATAATTTTACTGCTGAATACTCTTGCCATGATTGCATAGTCTAATGATGATTTTTGTTTCATGAAAACATTAACATATCAAAAAGGGTGCCAGAGGAGGTGACACTGGAAGAACAGAAGTTCTCAGAAATGAAGGACACTGATTTAGTAAAATATGATACAAATTCAGGAAATAAAAATATTGAATTAAAAAGAAATGTCTCTCTCTCTATATATGCATAAATATTTTATAACTGGTTGATATCTATGGAGGTGATAAAGACTCAGAAAGAAAACTGTGATGATGGTGAGTATAGGGGAGGAGGAATATTTTCCTGTTAAAAGTAGATTTCATTAAAATATACTGTAAACATTCCAAATAACATTAAAAAGTATGTAAGGACACCAAGCGTTCTGAGGTCAGACAGAATACAATATCACAGCTCTGTTTTGTTATTCCAAGGTTCACTTATCCTTTCAAAAACATGGTAAAAATTTATCTACCCTGACATCCATGCGCACTTGGCACAAGAACTACAGGAGAAAAAAAAAAAAAAAAAAAAAAAAAAAAAAAAAAGGAGAGAAAAGTGTTTTACTTAATATTTTCTATGTATTTTGTTCAATGCCCTATACAGTAACACAATATAATACCAAAAGATTCATAGAAATACGAATGATTACTTCCTCCATGTCAGATGCCATAACAGTAAGGGAAACTGCTAATTTTTTTCCCTTGTTTATATTCTTCCAGCCCACTACAACTAATTTTCAGTAGTGTCTTATTTCAATAGGAAGACTAGATAATGGTTTAAATCAAATATTCTCTTCAAATCACCTGAGTGCTGGGGTATTTACCTGCTACATATGGAATCTGTGTGGAAACTATGAGTTTCATTTTAGAATGCAGAGGTTTGTGGACAGAAATCCACCACTTCATCTTTCCTTCCAAACAAAAAAATGACTTTGGATACATTTTCTTTAGTGTGCTGGCATGTTAACAAGTTGAAAATAAAGCCTCTGAAAAATGCTTGTTCTATGCTTACTTTTCTCATTCAGGTGTAATAAAAGATTAATTTTGGTATCTTGACCATTCTAGATGTCTCTATGCTTAATTTTATATAGTACTTGATGACTAGCCCATATATTGAAATGTAAACTTAGGTGAGATGCCAAGACATTTTAAGCCAGTTGTTTCTGTGTGGCTTAAATTAATAAAAAGGTTGTCATCTAAGTTCCTGAGCATATGAGCATTGCTGTTGAACTGTATGAACAGTATATGAACATTGTTGTTTGTTCTGCTAGTACATTGCTGTTGTTTCTGCTAGCAAGGATTGGACTAAGGGTACTAAGACATTTTATAACGCTCTTTTCCTAATCCCTGTGTCAAGGCCCTAACTACACAGGTTTAAATGCTGCTCACCAACTTCCCAAGCTGTTCTCCTGGCTCTGGCAGGGAGAACCCACTAATTCCATCTCCCCAAGCTGCAGTGAACTGCCAGCATATGCTGTATCCTGACACCAATAGCAATATGTGCAACTAAGAAGACTACCAACCATATATTTCTATTAAAAATACCTTAGTATTTCTAGGAACACTAGGAGATACTAAGGGAAAAAAAAAAAAAAAAAAAAAAAAAAAAAAAAAAAAAAAAG
>NC_048893.1:156854802-156862574 GCF_011077185.1 Oxyura jamaicensis
AAATAATTTTCCCCCCCCCCCCCCCTTTTTTTTTTTCCTGAAAATTAATTTGGACCTATTAAGAGCAATTTTCTAGAAGTATGCATACAGTTCACATTATAATTATGTATCTACAAACATATAGAATAAAATATTGAATTGTAACACTGTAGTGGGTTAGCTGTGGCTAACAGCCAAACTACCACACAGCTGCCTACCCCCAGCAGGATTAGGAGAGAAAACAGGAAGAATAGAAGTAAGAAAAGTCAAGGATTCAAAGAAAGGTAAGGAGATTGCTTTCCAATTACTGTCACAGATGAAACTGACTTAAATTTGGGAAAATTGACAATTTATTATCAGTTAAAATAAAATTGTAGATAATATGGTGGGTAGTAGGAAACAAAAGGATAAACATTAAACTAATATTTTTCAAGCCCTTTCCCAGGGCCTCAACTTCATTCCTTCACTCATGCTCCAAGTAGCATGGGAGGACTGGGATTTACAGTCAGTACATAGCAGTTTCTTTTTGCTGTTCCTTCTGTTTCTTCTCATACTTTTCCTTTACTTTGGTGTGGGATCTCCACAGGTTACAAGGAATATCTGCTTCAGGTTGTGCCATGGAGAACCACCTCCTCCTTTCTATTACCTTTGTGTTCACTTTTTTGCTTCTCATTGTTTTTCTTCCCACTTTCTCTCTCTATGCACTATTTTCTGTGATTTCTTAAATATGTTTTCACAGAAGCACCACCATCTTGGCTGCTGGGATCAGATGTGTTTTGTGGTGGGTCCACTGGAGCCAGATGGAGCTGGTTATGTCCACCACAGCAACTCTGAGCCTCTTCTCACACAGGCCACCTCTGTAGGCCCTCTGCTGCCAACACCTGCACACCAACATCCAATACAAACACCTACATGTGTAGTAAACATTTAATAGTGTATCTGTAAAAGGTGCAAAACTAAAAAAAAAAAATATAAAAATATATAACTATAGATCTGAATATTGCTTTTGAAAAATTCACATAGACTTAGCTGGCATGTGCTTTAATGTTAACAGTGGGGGAAGAAATTTTTTAGAAATTCCATTAACGCTGTTTTAGCTATATATATATATATATATATATTCTTGGACGGATTATTGTAAAACAATGTCAACATGATGTGCAAATACTGGCAGTGAAAGTTACAAAAAAGAATGAAGGTATAAGAAAAAATGAGAAAACATACCTCACAGTTTATGACCTCATGTGCTGAATCAGATCATCACCTGCTATAAATCAGTTCACAGAAGGCTAAGTGGAAATCAGTCGAACTTCTCTGACTTACAGCTCATGCATTTCTACCTCAATCACACCAATGGCTCATGGCCAACTGGATGGCCAAGCCACCTGACAAGTAAATGTATTTTTCACACTTGTTTTAACATGTTGTCAAGTATAGTCTCATAATTTTCTAAATGGCTAAGAAGTCAAACAAAACAAAAACTGTCTTCATTTCTCTGCAGGAAATTTAACAAGGATACACACATTTTAACCATATATTTAAGTAGGTTTGTTAAGAAATAAACTATGATGTTACTGTCCTATGAGAGTAAAAATTATTAATATAGCTTAAATGTTTGTGAGGGCTGGCAGTGGTGTGCAGGCTGCAAGAGGAAACAGGACCCTGTAATGGGGTTCAGGGCATCACTGATAGAACCCATGGTTGCCTTGGAGTTCCATGACATGGCAGAGTCTTGCAGCATGCTCATCGTGGTCAGTTCATGGGAGCCAAAGAGCCATTATTCACATAGACATAATTTCTAAGCCATAACTGTTGTGTAGAAACAATATATGAATATTCAGTTTGAACTGCTATTCAAAGAGCCCTATTGAAAGACTTTGTATATTAGCGTGATGGCATACCTTTTATGTGGTATCATTTTAGTTGTAATAACTGATCTAAAACATTTGGATCTAGATATGAAAATGAAAGTTCTTGAGTGGTTGAGGATATAACAATTCTGGCAGATGTTTGCTATTTATCATAGCATTCTATGAATGTCACAGTGAATTAGCACCTATAATTTATGTTATCTGCAAAGCAGTACTTCTCCAGTGTAGTCTGCAATTTCCAGTTGCAGTGGATAATGTTGCCTTTTGCTTTTTTATTCAATACTAGGTCTAAATCTCTACCTTTAAAATAATATGTTAGTCTTTAAACAGATGCAAAAATAAAACAAAATCCAAGTAAACAAATAAACAAAACTCAAATAATTTACAAAAATATACTTGCTTTGTATTGCTTATTCCTTATTCAACTTCATTTTTGACACTTGTTGGATCAGCACTACAAATTCTGTAAAATGTGTAATGTCACAACTGTATCTATAGGGTCACACAGATTTACGGTGATAAGAATTCAGCTCACTTTTGCTCATGTTTCTGTTACTCCAAGCTTAGAAAAGCTATTAAATTAATGGGAGCTCCTTCATCCTTTGGATATTTTTGAACTCATTTTATCACAGGCTACTATTATCCAACATTTTGTCAGTCTACAATGTTTTACAATGCATAGAACCTAGTGTGCCTCACTGTTCTGCTTCAGAGTGTATTAGGTCATTAGAAAGATTATTTGGAACAAAAATGATTTGACTGGCTAAATGAGCCCACTGTCACCACTGTCTGATATAGACAACTGCTTCCTTCTGATATTCCAGCTGCAGCAGCAGTCATAGGGAACTAAAGGAATTTGTGAGGACTGTGTGTGTGAGGGCATAGTGTGAGCTGAAGAACTGAAGAAAATGGGGCAGAAGCTTGGAAGGGAAAGGAATGATACAGAAGGAACATGTTCTAGGCATCAAAACAACATGCTACATCATAACTTAGAATGGGACACTTAGAGCTGACAACTTTAAAGTAAGGTATGTGACTAAGTCCCTAAACTAATTAGAAAAAATTCAGCCCGGTTAGCTTGGAAACAAACATCCATTTGTAATTTTTTTTAATGTAATCAATTGTATCTGTATTTATTTATTTATTAAGTACAGACCATGTCTGCATTTATACCAGTTATCTCAGTGCTATTGGAAATGACAGACATTATCCTGATGTCCTATGTATAGTGTTGGATGATCTGCCAAACTGATAAACATGTCCCTGTATTCAGATGCAAAAGAAGCAAGGAAAACAATACAGAGTAAACAGAACAGTAACCATTTTCTAGAATGACTATGAAGATGTTCCTGTATTTACAATGATGTTTTAAGAACCTTAGTTATGTGTTAGATTTCCCATGTTTCCCATTTTAGGAAACCTATTTTTATACTCTGAAAAAAATAGCCTTTTTTTTTCTTTCAAGGACAATCTACTTCAATAGAAAGAGAAAAATGAATATATTTTACAAATATGTATGAATAGAAAAAACAAACAAACAAACAAAAAATGGTATTGCAGTTACCATTTAAGGTACAATATACTCATCTTCTCTTTCTAAGTCTTCATTAGCAGTTCCAAGCTCACAAGTTAAAAATGAATATGGGAAGGAGGAGGAGCACAAGGTAATATTTGGGAATATGCAATATGGTCAGTCAAACCATAATTCTGTCCTATCCTGAATCGTAGCAATGCTATACTGTCATGAATAATACATATCCCATCCGAATCCAGACTGGATGATGAGCTTTTTGCCAGAGGGGAAAAAAAATGAAAAAAGCACATGGGCACATACGTGCTCATGGTACTGAGCCAAATGATAGTCTATGAAGACAGTAATTCTATCTGAGTGGCAAAACTGTGTGTTTAGCATACTCAAAGTAAAGATATGTTTACAAATAATAATAATAAAAAAAGTAGTTGGTGATTATAATGCTATTCTAGGAAAGGTACAAAGGAATCTGAAAACAGTGACTTGTGCCAAATGTGTCTTAGCATAAATGACTACTCTGATAACTTCATTAACTGGAACATTTCAATGTCAATGTGTTACCTTTTGAAATGGAATGGAATATTTTGATTGCTCAATTTGAAATTATCTTCTTATGTGAAGTATAGTTTACACTACACAAAAGGTCATAATTAAACAGAATCAATCAGATTTACCTAAATGCATTTTTTGATGAGCAATGATTATTTTGTATAAATTTGGAAAATTCCAAGAATCTTTGCTTTTACAAAAACATGCAAAAGAAAAGAAAAAACAAAACAAAACAAAAAAAAAAAAACAATGTTATGAAAATAAGAAAGCTGTTTTTTGTTCAAAAATTATTAAAAATACAATCATAATGGCAATGATCAAGTATTTATTGCTTTTATGTTTTCCAACGTTCAAGGAAAATCATTGAGATTAGTCAGTTGTCCAACCTTTGGTCAGAGAATAAGTAACATTAGTTTCCAAAAACTATCCGGCAAAATAAAATCAAATAAAAACACATCCTCAGGGAAAGAGAGTTCTGGCACAAAATCTTTCCTGGGGCAATCGACTACATAAATGTAGCTAAATACGTGCCATCTGTGAAAGAGTTTGTCCAGCAAAATCAGTAGCATTTCTTATGCAACACTCCCCATTGCTTTGGGATGCAGTTCTGTTCAGGTAAATGCAGGATAATTGAAGCTCTTGCCAATTGGTGATACTGAAAAGTCTGAAACTGACTGGTTTTTGTATAGTGGGGATTATTTCAGAAGCAGTAACAGAGAGAAGGTTCTAGGCACTTATTCCATTGTCCAAGTGACTTGTTTACTCCTGAACAGATGGTATTGCAACCACAGCATACATCAGCTGACACCTTTATTACCCTAATAAGTAACAGAAAGGAACACCAACTGGCTTCTATCTTGTTAACGCAGCAGGATGTGCAGACTAGTTATGAATGCCACTAGGTGCCAAAGGTAACAAACTAGATGGATCCAGTAGGAACACAGCAAACTTAATCTGCCCGATTATTTTCTGAGCCCTGATCTTCCTTGCATTTCTACTTAACACATAAAGCCCGTATTTTTCTTCTAAAAGGTTCACCGATCTTCAGTATTTCTTTGTATGCATTTCTTACTTGGAAACAGCCTTGATTTTTAACCCATTGGAGACTATTTCTCTATTGCAGAATCTTCTTTTTTGTTGTTGTTTTGTTGTTGGTGGTTGCTTTTTTTTTTTTTTTTTTTGGTTTGTTTTTGTTTTGGTTTGCTCGTTTTGCTTTTACAGAGATAAATAGAACATATGGCTCAACTGTGGATCACAATTCATGGGAACCAGAGTAACCATGACTCAAATGGGACTATTTTGAAATAGTATACCAAAAAAGATAGTAAGTTTTGTGGCACAGGTATACATGTAGGTGCAAGGATGTTGCTCTGTCATTTCTCTTTACAATCTTCTGTGGTGGTTTTAATTGGGGCAATCATTCTACTAGAACAACTCTCTCACTCCTCCTCCTCAAAGGGAAAAGGGGGGAGAAAATACAATGCAAAAGGCTCAAGGTTTGAGCTATGGGCAGGGAGATCAGTCAGCAATTATTGTGATGGGCAAAACAGACTCAGAGTAGGGAGACTAGTAAAATTTATTGCCTACTACTAGCAAGCTAGAGAAGTCAGAAATAAAGGAAAGAAACCAAAATCACCTTCCCCCCATCCACCCTCTTCCACCTCCCCCTGAGATGCACGGGGAATGGGGGAATAGAGGTCACAGTCAGTCTATAGCACTTTGTCTCCACCACTCTGTCAGAAAGGGAAACGGACCCGAGTAACGTATTCATTAGTGAACAGAGTATGTTAACTGGCTAACACTTGTGAAGTGTTAGTTGTTCCAAACAGTAACCATTTCAAAAACAGCGTCACCACCAGAACCTGATGGTATTCAAAGCATCTGTTAATACACAAATGGAATCAGAATTTTTCTATCCTTTGGGTAGTCTTCAAATTTCTCAGGGTACCACTGGTGGTGTTGCTTTGCCCTAGAGCCCAAGATAAAAAGCGTACACAATGCAAATGTAAGGTTTTCGATGGTGCAGCAGGCAAGGGCAAACCCAAACCATTCCAGGATCTCTCCAAAAAAGTTGGCTCCACTGACATACTCAAACATTCCTCCTCTTGGTATCTTGTAACCAGTTTCCCCTGGTTTTCTCTTTTTCTTCTTTTTTTTCTTTCTTTTCTTTTTGTCTCATTTTCCCTCTTTTTTTTTCTCTTTTCTATTTTTTTCTTTTTATTTTTTTTTTCATTTTTTTCATTTTTTCTATTTTTTTTCTTTTTTCCTTTTTTATATATATTTTTTCCTGTTTCTTTCCCTTTTTTTCATTTGTTTCCTTTTTTCTTTTTTTCCTTTCCTTTTGTCTTTCTCTTTTTTTTTCTTTCTTTTTATTTCTATATTTTTTCTTTTTTCCTTTTTCCCATTTTTTTCTATTTTTTTTCTTTTTTCTTTTTTTTTTTTTTTTTCCTTTCTATTTTTTTATTTTTTCTTTCTCTTTCCTTTTTTTTTTTTTCTATCTTTTTCTTTCTTTTTCCTTTTTTTCTTTCCATTTTTTTTCTATTTTTTTCTTTCCTTTTTTATTTTTCCTCTCTTTTTTTCTTTCCTTTTTTCTTTATTTTTGTTTCTTCTTTTTTTTTCTTTTTTTTTCATTATTTCCTTTTTTTTTTTCCTTTTTTTTTTTTCTCTTACTTTTCTTTCTTTTTCTTTTCCTCTTTTATTCATTTCTTGCCTCCTTTTTTTTTTTTTTTTTTTAGTAGAAACCATAAAGAGTTATCACAGATCTGGGGTAGGAGGTTTGTAGCCTTGGCCGAATTGCCGTCGGCAGCGCCAGCAGACAGACTGGCAGGCTGAGGGGGGAGGGGGGGGCGGTCCGGGGGTGGGGGGTAGCAACAGCGGCAGAGCCGCTCGGTTCGGCGGACGCAGGGGAGGGAAGCGGAGAGAGAAGCTCGGGGCCGACCCGGGGGTGGGGGGTGGTGCCGGGGGGGCAGCAGAGGGCGGAGCTGAGGGCGGAGGTCGGCACGCCTCTCCTCCCTCTCCTGTGGGTGGTGCAGGACATCCCCCCTGCGTGTCCTGGGGTGTTACTTCCAGAAGCGGCTCAGATCTCTGCTTTGACCTGGCCCTGCCAACTTCCGTCTTTTCCGCGCCCGATGGTGGGTCCGGCGGGACTTCCGCATGATTTAGAGGGGCATCTCCAGAGTTCTCGCCCGCAATGCGTGTTAAAAGTCAGTAACAGTTCTGCAAGGGCTGCCGCTCCTAGCGTTGACATCTGGGCCGCGGTGCAGGCAACCTCCTTCTCCGCCTCCATAGCCTTTAGTGTCTCTAATACCGTTCGTCACAACTCACAGTTTTCACGTCCTTTTCATCTTTTGAATCTCCTGTTATAGTCCTTTCCCACATGGTATTCCCGAACTCCCGCCATTCCATAACAGGGAACAGCAAGGCAGTCTCTCTAAAATGTCCCCATCGTTGTCCCAACTTGATCAATTTGATCAGTTTCTTTTCCGTTGTCTCGATACCTCTCTTAGAGAGTATTCCAGAGAGCAACAATGCCACAGCCCCCACTTCCATGGCTGTGCTTCCTCTGAGAGGTAGGGAGTGACCCTGACCCGTGTCTGCCAAGCGGCACCCTCTCAGCCGTTTATCTTCCCGATCCCCTCCTCCTCTAGCTGCTTACTGCAGTCTCAGAGAACTCAGTCGAGCTGGACTGTCTGGCGAGTAACCATCCCTGCTACCAGATGTCGGAAAGGGAAACGGACCCGAGTAACGATGCAACCTCGATGCGAGTATAATCGTCCTCCTTTATTGCATGTTCACACAGAGTATATATATAACTACAGCACACGCCGATAACAACTTATAAT
>NC_048893.1:156862974-156863275 GCF_011077185.1 Oxyura jamaicensis
TTTTTCCTTTCTCTTTTTCTATTTTTTTCTTTCCTTTTCCTTTTTTCTTTTTTCTATCTTTTTCTTTCTTTTTCCTTTTTTTCTTTCCATTTTTTTTCTATTTTTTTCTTTCCTTTTTTATTTTTCCTCTCTTTTTTTCTTTCCTTTTTTCTTTATTTTTGTTTCTTCTTTTTTTTTCTTTTTTTTTCATTATTTCCTTTTTTTTTTTCCTTTTTTTTTTTTCTCTTACTTTTCTTTCTTTTTCTTTTCCTCTTTTATTCATTTCTTGCCTTTTTTTTTTTTTTTTTTTTATTAGAAACCA
>NC_048893.1:156863375-156887203 GCF_011077185.1 Oxyura jamaicensis
GGGGGGGGCGGTCCGGGGGTGGGGGGTAGCAACAGCGGCAGAGCCGCTCGGTTCGGCGGACGCAGGGGAGGGAAGCGGAGAGAGAAGCTCGGGGCCGACCCGGGGGTGGGGGGTGGTGCCGGGGGGGCAGCAGAGGGCGGAGCTGAGGGCGGAGGTCGGCACGCCTCTCCTCCCTCTCCTGTGGGTGGTGCAGGACATCCCCCCTGCGTGTCCTGGGGTGTTACTTCCAGAAGCGGCTCAGATCTCTGCTTTGACCTGGCCCTGCCAACTTCCGTCTTTTCCGCGCCCGATGGTGGGTCCGGCGGGACTTCCGCATGATTTAGAGGGGCATCTCCAGAGTTCTCGCCCGCAATGCGTGTTAAAAGTCAGTAACAGTTCTGCAAGGGCTGCCGCTCCTAGCGTTGACATCTGGGCCGCGGTGCAGGCAACCTCCTTCTCCGCCTCCATAGCCTTTAGTGTCTCTAATACCGTTCGTCACAACTCACAGTTTTCACGTCCTTTTCATCTTTTGAATCTCCTGTTATAGTCCTTTCCCACATGGTATTCCCGAACTCCCGCCATTCCATAACAGGGAACAGCAAGGCAGTCTCTCTAAAATGTCCCCATCGTTGTCCCAACTTGATCAATTTGATCAGTTTCTTTTCCGTTGTCTCGATACCTCTCTTAGAGAGTATTCCAGAGAGCAACAATGCCACAGCCCCCACTTCCATGGCTGTGCTTCCTCTGAGAGGTAGGGAGTGACCCTGACCCGTGTCTGCCAAGCGGCACCCTCTCAGCCGTTTATCTTCCCGATCCCCTCCTCCTCTAGCTGCTTACTGCAGTCTCAGAGAACTCAGTCGAGCTGGACTGTCTGGCGAGTAACCATCCCTGCTACCAGATGTCGGAAAGGGAAACGGACCCGAGTAACGATGCAACCTCGATGCGAGTATAATCGTCCTCCTTTATTGCATGTTCACACAGAGTATCTGTATATATATATATACTATATATATAACTACAGCACACGCCGATAACAACTTATAATTGGTCTAGCTTCTCCGTGCACTTGTCTCTAGCTTGTTTCCTCATTATCTCTAATACAAGGACGTGGGAAACTGCGCAAAGCCACCTGCGAGTTCCTTTCCCACACCGCTCCTTCACATTTACTCTAAGTCTCTGCTCCAACCTGGGGTCCCTCCAATGGGATGCCATCCTTCCTGAACTGATCCTGCATGGGCTTCCCACAGGCAGCAGCTCTTCAAGAACTGCTCCAGATATGGGTTTGTACCATGGGGGCCATCCATCCAAAGCAAACTACTCCAACATGGGGCCCCCATGGGCAGCAGCTCCTGCCAGGTCACCTGCTCCTGCATGGTCTCCACTCCACAGGCTACAGATCCAGTCCGGAATCTGCTCCAGCAGGGGTTCTCCACAGGCCACAGCCTCCTTCAGGCTACATCCACCTGCTCCACCAGGGGCTCCTCCATGGGCTGCAGTGTGAAACCCTGCTCCACCATGGTACACCATAGGCTGCAGGGGAACATCCTGCTTCACCATGGTCCTCACCACAGGCTGCAGGGAAACTTCTTCTCCAGTCCCAGGAACAGCTCCTCCTCTTCCTTCTTCATTGACCTTGGTGTCTGCAGGGCTGGTTCTCACTCCTCACTCGCCCAGCTGCTGTTGCAGTTTTTTTTTTTTTTCTTTTTTTCATTTTTTTAATTTTTTTTCAATTTTTTTTTTTTTTCCTTTTTTTAAATATGCTCACACAGAAGCACAGAAAACATCGCATATTGGCTCATCTCTGGCTCCTTATCTAACATGGGGCAGCTCCTGGATTATTTTCACAGAAGCCACTACTGTAGCCCCCTGACACCAAAGCCTTGCCAAGTAAGCCACAGAAGGATCTCTGCCACTGCATTGCTTCTCTACTTCTTCTCAAGGGCTTGCTTTAAGATCTGCTTCCCATGTAACCCACCCTTCAGCCCAGTAGTGAAGTAGTTGGGATGAAAGGGGGACAGGTTTTTCACAGATGAAAATAACTTTGATGTTGTCACATGGTATACCCATAACCCTACTCCACCTTTCTCACAGGAGGCTGGAGTGGCTTTCGTAGGTTGAAACTGGAAATAGAGGCATTTCTCTCCACTCCCCATGCTCAGGTCACTGTCCACTTCCCCACCACCACCCCACCCGACAAGAGCTTCTGCTTGCTGGTGGCAAGGGTCTGGCAGATCCTGGAAGGAGGGAACGACAGCCCTTTCAGAAGGAGCCCAGAAAGGAAGCAGAGGAGGAGTTGAGAGAGAGACACACCCCCAGAGACGCAAGTAGGGCCCTGGGCTGAGGGGGATGCTCCTGCCTCAGGCAGCCTGTTTTTCCCAGTGGGGACTGCACTGAGGATTGTAGTGACCTGAGCAAAGCGGGAGGGGTGAGCACAACACTGGAGAAAAGGGCTGGGTTTCTTTTTTGAGCTCTTTAAACTCTACAATTAATAAGGCTTTTCTGTATGGATTAGATAGTTTAGGCTCTTAGGCTATTAAAACTTTAAATAGACTAAGAATAGATTCAAAGCTTCACCTAAGTAAAATGTTTCTTTGTCCCAGAGCAATATTTGGCATGTAAAAATTGCATTTTGGAAGTGCATTGAATAGTGCACTGCTTAGAACCAGCCTATAGCTGGTCCAAAGAAACCACAGTGCTGGAATAACTGTGGAATGAATGCTTGGTTCTCAACTTTATCAGTTTTGTTTAACACAGTAACTTGTGTTTGTTTGCATTACTTATTCATGTAAATATTTATGTGGTAGCAACACCTGAAGAACAGCTGCCTCTCAAATCTAACAAAATATATTTGGCTTGATGCATTGTCTTATCTCCTTAAATGTACAAAAGTAAAATGTTTTACAGTAACAAAATGCAAACAAATTTTTCCAGATAGTGTTTATTAATAACTGAGGCTACATGCTTACTGTTTATATCATGCTTACCTTCTGTCCATAGGTAAATATACGTGGCCATTTTCACATACTGATCTTACAGTATCCCTGTTTATAGAAATGATCCAAGTATAAAACAATGTATAAATTGTGTCAACATATATGTCTAAACTGTCAACATAACTATTTGTATGATTATTTATTGCAATTATTTTGCAGCCATTCAAAGATAATTGAGTCAAACATAATCCAGTATTCTGTAGCTTTCTGCTCAGCCAAAATGGCACAGCCTGTGGCAGTGTTCGCTTTCTTCTGTCACCTTGTTAGAATCTTTGCTCTGAAGGTACCTCATTGAAAATGTATTTTCTCTGACATTTCTGTCAAAAGGTACTTTTATTATTATTTTCCTTTTATATTAAAACAGAAGCAGCAGTAATCAAAAGGTAAGGAAAACAAACTCTGTCAACTGTGAAAGTAAGTTTTCCCTCATAGGCAAAATCTGCCTCAGAGGAATTCCAAGCACTGAAACTGTGTTCAAATCACTCTATGCATCAAGGGGGAATATTTAGTTGTTTTAACAATCAAACTGTGTTTCAGAAATAGAGATATATAAGACTGTCCAATATATATCTTATAACTGAGGAACAGCAGCACTGTGACCAAGTTTTAGTGTGGTAGATAAAAAGTTATCCTAAAACTAGAAAAAAGAATCAAGTCCATAAAACTATGAAACAAAATAGTATTGTGACATGTAAAACTTCAATGTATGCATCTGATTAAATAGATCGGTGACACCTCCTTGGACCTAGATGGCAGGCAGTTTTTGAGTGAAGTTGGCCTAAGAATTTTCCTTCACACACCTTGATATACTCAAAAAAAAAAAAAAAAAAAAAAAAAAAAGTGTTCTAAACTAAATTAATAGAAGCACCGATGTTTTCACTCTAATTATTATACTGAATAAATCAGAAACAGTACTCAAATTTCAGTTCCAATACTCTATACTACACCTCTGTGATTGCTCCTTCTTAAAAAGTAAAATTTAGGTGTAGATTTAACTTTCATTCGTTTTTACTGAAGAACATCTCATGTTTACAAATACCACCCATCTATGCTTTTATTTCTGCTAGTGCTCACAGTGTCATACTTCTGAGACTTGCTGACATTAGTGCTTGATTTTCCATAACAGCACATAGGGTCATTATTTTTGCAGAATTAATCAAATGAGAGTTTTTGAAGGCTAAGCCCTGTTAGTCTTCACTGATATTCCTCTGTATGTATTTCTACATAGATATACTATTAATATGTTTCTCTTTCTTTTCAATGAAGACAATGTATATATATAAATGTAGATTTTACACAAGAGACCTAGAGTTTTTCATCTTTTCAGTTGACCAGAGAAAATAAAAATTGTTTTCTTCATGACAGAAAAACACTGGCATATGCAATATGAATTTCCTCCCAAAGAAAGCATGATTTGTAATGTAAAAGAAAGGCAGAGAGCAGCTGTAAGATTGTTTACCATTCCAAACTTAACTTGCCCACTTCTGAATGTCTGTTCAGAGTGAATATTTAGTAGTGCAGCTGGCATTGTTACTGATTGAAGAACTCTACTTATTGCACTGAGCATCTTACTTTCCTGGAAAAGTATGTCATAGCTTCCTACTCACTATATCCATCATCTAAGCTCAAATTCCTTGGGGATTTTTATTTTATTTTTTATTTTTTTTTAATTCCTTCCCTTACCTCTTTTTTCCATTTACTTTTTAACTGGTCTGGATATTTATTTTTCAAATTCCAAACCAAAAATTATCAAAAACATACATAAGTAAATTATAATTGTTAGTCTGTAGAAATCATTCCAATAAGAGTCATGCAATGTTTTAGAGAGACAGATATAATTATTTGTGTGCAAATGGAAACTTCTAGTTGTTGTTTTTTTTTTTAAAAAAAAAAAATCCAAAATAATAGCTATTGTAGACACAGATTACATCAAAAATTACTGCTTTTATGCATGTGAAAATAAGGCATTTTGCTTAACAGAGAGGTGGTAGTGACAGAAGCAGATATAAGATATATAAATCTAGAGGAGGCAGCAAAGTCTGGAATTTCAGAAGAATAAATAACTCTTACCAAAACGTTACTTTTCAAAGGGCATAAAAGTCAAGCCTGTATCAAAATATCACACATTCTTAGTTAGTAGTATATCATACTTACTTGTCTGTGTTTATATCCCTAAAGGTTCAAGAATGCTATCTTAAGTGCTTATCATTATAAATATACTATCAGGGATAATCCTCTTGACAGACAGATGTTCAGTATGGGTAAAAATCCAGCATAGGTATAGTAATGGGCTGTGTATAGTCCATTAATACTTTGATTTTAAATAAGGGTTATTTTAATTTAAACAATTTTTATAGATTAATATAGTGACTCATTAGCAGTTTCAGAAATAAGTCTTGTATTACTACAAATGTCACATATTAATTCCTTGGAGAAACAGAGATCCAAAGGTAACAATGGCACTAATACTGCACCTAAGTGATACTATCTGATGAAAGGAAAATTAAAAATTAAAGTTCCCTCATGTCGATTTTTTTTTTTTTTTTTTTTTTTTTCTTCTTTCAATGGAGTAAACAAAGCTATACCCTCACCATCCTTGCTTTATTTTGGGAAGGTGTGTATCATTCTGTGGTTTAAGCCATTGTTCATTTAACTAAGTACAAAAATAGCAGAAATACCAAAAGGCATCTTGTTGCTAAGCTCTTACTGCTGCTGAAGATGACCCAGACTAACTTGTAAGATTATGTTTTTGTTAAGTGTTAGGAAACTCAACCAAAATATTTCATTTTGCCTGATAATATATTGCTGTATTACAGTGCATTCAACTTCAATATTGTTGATATTCCATATATCATAATCATAATAAACAGGTACTTATGAAATACATTTCAGTTTTAATACTGAATATATCTAAAAACAATTTATAAATTAAAGGTATTGTATCAAATGTTAAATAGGTATGTTTTTCAACGATAAGTGAGGGGTAGAAAAAACATTCCCACCCCAAGAGAATAGCAAAAATATCTTAATGTCATCATCTCTACTTCAAACCTGATTAGGTTGGATATTTAGGTTGGATATCAGGAAAAACTTCTTTACTGAACGGGTTGTTAGTCACTGGAATAGGCCAGGGGCTTCCCAGGGTTGAGTCACCATCCCTGGAGGTCTTTAAAAGGCGTTTAGATGTACAGCTTAGGGATATGGTTTAGTGGAAGATTTGTTAGCATTAGGTCAGAGGTTGGACTCGGTGATCTTGGAGGTCTCTTCCAACCTAGACTATTCTGTGATTCTGTGATTACTAAAAAAGCAGATATTTTTGTAGGGGACTTGAGATATCTGGTGCAGAATTTGCTGTGCCCAGCTTCTGTATTTTATTTTATTCTATGTACAATGACAGACCTTTGATTTTAGAATTGTTCTAAGAACCTACCTTTCAAATACTCTTTATAATTATTAAAAAGTTCTCAACTTTAATGTAGGAAGGACACATATACAGTCTACCTATCTTCACAGATCTTCTGTAAAGCAGAATCATGGGATGTAAAAAGCACGATCATTTGCTCTTTGCCATGAATTATTTTAGGCAGGCCCTTCCAAACTCTGATGACCATACTTTTCATTTATACAGGAAGAAATTCATTTTAGTGGAAGGGGCTTGTTTAGTACAAATTCAGAATTTAATGAGTTATAAGAATCTAACAATTAATCAGACTGGAAATACAAAAAAAAAAAAAAAAAAATCAACCTGTGTAACCTTGTTTCAAATATGACTTTTTTAGCTTACTTAGTTTGTTGGTTGTAGTATGGTGTAGCAGTAAGTAATCCCGTTGCTCTCAGATCCTGTGACTAGGAGTCCACACTGGCCAGGATGTACTAAAATTGTGAACCGCAGCCCTTTAATATATACCTAAATTCACTGTTACTCTGCAACTTATTTTTCCAGTCTAATTTCTTTAGTAATAGAATTTATTTTTCTTCAGCAAAAATTCCTTGAGCAAATGGCAATCTTGCAACTAATGCTTCAGAATAGGGTTTTCAGATGAAATGATAGGTCTAAAATCAGTTGTCACATTAGTACCTTCAAAAGTAGAGGAATCTATAAAACTCAAGAAGAATCATAATTTTTAAAAATGAATTTATGTAAAGAAATACAATTTGTTATGTGTCTGAATAATAAAATATATTCACTATTTTCCTCATGTAATGGATTTATAAAAAAAAAATCATAAAGTAAAAAAAATAAATTTGATTATAAAGACAGAATCTACTAATTGCTGAAAAAAAAAAAAAACAAAAAAAAACCGTCTCTTGTAATTGCTGGAAATATACAGCCAGCACTACTCCCTCAAGTCTACCAGGATTATTTTTTAAGGGTAATGTCCTGGTTTCATCAGGGACAGCATTAATTGTCTTCGTGGTGTCTGGTATGGTGTTGTGTTTTGGATTTAGGATGAGACTATGCTGACAACACACTGATGTTTTATTTGCTGCAGAGCAGTACTTGTTTGTGCTCTGCCAAGGACTTTTCAGCATCTCATACTGCCCTGCCAGCTAGGGATGCACAAGGAGCTGGGAGGGGGCAAATCCAGAACAGCTGACCCAAACTGGCCAGAGAAATATTCTATAACATATGATGACATATTCAGCAGTAAAACTGGGGGGAGTTGTCCAGGTGGGTGTGGTGATTTTACCCACATGGGCAGCTGAGTTCCACCACGGCCATTCTCTCATTTCTCCTCCTCAAAGGGGAAGGGGAAGAAAATACAACACACAGGACTCAATGGTTGAGATAAGGATGGGGAGATTGCTCAACAATTATCATAACAGGCAAAACAGACTCAGAGTAGGGAGACAGTAAGATTTATTGCCTATTATTAACATGCTAGATGAGTGAGAAACAAAGGAAAGAAACCAAAAACACCTTCCCCCCATCCACCCTCTTCCACCTCCTCCCCCCAAGCAGCACAGGGGAACTGGGGAATGGACTCCTCTTCTCAGGCTGGGCCCAGAATCTGCTCCAGGGGGGACACAGGCCACAGCCTCTGTCAGTGCAGGTCCACCTGCTTCATCATGGTGTCCTCCATGGGCTGGAACCCTGCTCCACTGTGATACACCAAGGGCTACAGGGGGACAGCCTGCTTCACCATGGTCCTCACCAAAGGCCAGAGGGGACTTCTGATTCAGGACCTGGAGCACCTCTCCCCCTCCTTCTTCACTGACCTTTGTGCCTGCAAGGCTGTTTCTCACTCCTCTGTCTCTCCCGGCTGCTGTGTGGCAGCGTTTTTTTGTTTCTTTTTCCATTTCTTGCCCTTAACTAACATGGGGCAGCTCCTGGATTCTTCTCACAGAAGCCACCCCTATGGACCCCTGCTACCAAAACCTTGCAACATAAACCCACTACACTGGGCTGTTTTTGCCTGGGGACTGGCTGAGTATCAGTGAGTTGACTGTGAGCAATTCCATTCTGTATTACTTCTTTGTGCACCCTCCCCCTTTATTCCTCTCCTCTCTCTTCTCTTCCCCTTCTCACTCCTCCCCTTCTCTCCCTTTTCCTCCCCTCCGTTCCTTAAATATATTTTATATAGCTGTATATATTTTACAATACCTGCATCATGTCAATTTTTACTTAACACTTTGAAAAGTCTTAGACATTTTTACCTGTTTAGTATCTACTCAAAATTAAAAGCATGTGATTTAATTCTCCTTTTGAGAGAAAAAGAAATCTCACTACGGCAGACAAAATTTTACAGTTTTCAAACACACATGTACAGTCTTATATGTAACTTAATTATTTGTGATGCTTGGTGTTATAGAACACAATATCCAGTGGAGGAAAGAATTGTGTTTGCATATAAGGAGCTGGGTCTTTTGTTCTGCTCTGGATGCTTTGTGAAAACAAGCACTTTGAACAGACTGTAGAATTTATTCCCTGAAGAAAATCCATAATTCTCATATTTTTTCTCTACATGCTACTTTTAAACCTCACATTGAAATAAAACATCAAAGAAACCTTATCTGGAAAATTCATATTTCTCATATACCAGAATGACGACTTTAGGTGTATGAACAGAACAGAATTAGCAAGTGTGGTTTTGTTGTTGTTGTTGTTGTTGTTTTTGTTTTGTTTGTTTGTTTGTTTTTCCCTTAAGTTGTAAATTAGATCAGAAATCTGATACCTCTATGACCCTTATCTGATCCTTAGATTTGGAAATCTCAATAGCTATATATCATATATCTTTATTTCCCAGCCTTTACCTTCATGTCATTGAGCACATAGAATTAATCAGAAAATTAGGAAATAAAATTTATATGAGACCAATATCACTATTTCATTCTATCTAAAGAAATACTGACAGCTTCTGACATTAGTACTCTTCTGACATTTGTGAATCAGTACTTATCACTAACCCAAACAAAACTTAACTAAATATACTGTCCTTGGTATAGAAGTGGTTGTATGAAAATCTTAACATGATCCACATAATGTATGTATTCATTTATTTATTTATTTATTTATTTATTTATTGCATCTACAGTATTTGTAAGTCACGATTACCCATGCCTTTTAAACATTTCTCTTAAAATCTGTATTGGACTTAGATGGCAAGGTTTTGATAGAGGGCAGGGACACTGTGAGGGTAGCCTTTGAAAGAAGAGTCCAAAACCTGCCCCATGTTACATAAGAGCCAGTTCCAGCTGACTACAAAAGAAACCTGCCACTAGCCAAAGCTAAACCAATGAGCAGCACTGTTTGGACCTCTGTGAATATATATTTAAGATTCTGAAAAAAAAAAAAAAAAAAAAAAAAAAAAGCTGTGCCACAGCAACAGGCAGAGAGGAGTGGGAAAATGTGAGAAAAAACAATTCTTTAGACACCAAGGTCAGTGCAGAAGGAGAGCAGGAAGTGCAGCCTGTGGAGAGGCCCCTTGTGGAGCAGGCTGTCCCCCTGCAGCCTATGGTGTACCACGCTGGAGCAGATCTCCACGCTGCAGACTGTGGATATGCTCCTGGTGGAGCAGGTAGATGTGGCCTAAAGGGGGCTGCAGTCAATGAAAAATGCCTGCAAGAGCAGAACTGCAGCCCATGGAGAGGAACCCACAGGGAAGAGGAGGTCTGGTGGGAGCTGCCACTCATGGGAGACCCATGCCGGAGCAGCCTGTTTCTGAAGGATGGACCCTGTGATATGGATCCAGATTGGAGCAGTTCATAAAGAGTTGTTGTCTGTGGGAAGCCCATGCAGGATCAGTTTGGGAAGGACTGCATCCTGTGGGGTAGACCCCACACTGGAGAGTGAGAAAGAAAGTGTGGCAGAGATGAAATGTCCTGTGGAGAGGACCACAGTGGAGCAGGCTGTCCCCCTGCAGCCCATGGTGTACCACAGTGGAGCAGATTTCCATCCTGCAGCCCATGAAGGAGACCATGTTGGAGCAGGTGGATCTGCCTTGAAGGAGGCAGCAGCCTGTGGAGAGCCCCTGAAGGAGCAGGCCCTGGGCCAGAGCTGCAGTCTGTTCAGAGGAGCCCACGCAGGAGCAGAGTCTGGGAGGAGCTGCTACCTGTGGGGTACCCATATTGAAGCAGTATGCTCCTGATGGTTGGACCATGTGGTACGGACCCATGCTGGAGCAGTTCTTGAAGAGCTGCTGCCTGTGCAAGCCCCAGCAGGATCAGTTCAGGAAGGATGGCATCCCATATTAAGGACCCCACAAGGAGCAGGGGTGAAAGAGCCACGTGAAAGAGTGGGGGAGACGAAGTGTTATGGACTGACCACATCCCCCATTCCCCAGTTCCCTTGCACTACTTGGGGGGAGGAGGTGGAAGAGGGCAGATGGGGGGAAGGTGTTTTTGGTTTCTTTCCTTTGTTTCTCACTTCTCTATCTTGTTAGTAAAACATAATAAATTTTATTATCTCCCTACTCTGTTTTGTTCATCATGATAACTGTTGAGCGATGTCCCTGTCCATATATCAACCCTTGAGCCCTTTGCATCGCATTTTCTCCCCCTTTCCCTTTGAAGAGGGGGAGTGAAACAGCAGTTGTGGTGGAGCTTGACTGCCCTCCTGAGTAAAACCACCACAACCCCCTATTTCCCGCTCCCCTGCACTCATGGGGAAGAAGGAGGCATGTGTGTGTGTGTTAGTTTGCTTTTGGTTCTCACTGTTCTAGTCTGTGGTCGACAGGTAATAAATTGCATTAATCTTCTCCAAGCTGTGTTTGTTTTTCCTGTGACAATAATTTGTGAGTGACCTCCCTGTCGTTATCTCAACCCACGAGTTTTTTCATCATATATTCTCCCCCTGTCCTTATGAGAAGAGGGAGTGAGAGAGTGGCATGGTGGAGCTCAGTTACCTGTCATTGTTAAACCACCACAACAGCTTATCTTGTTTCCCTCATATTCTGTTGACTTGAGTGGTTGTTGCAGGTTTTTTTTTTTTGTTTTGTTTTGTTTTTTGTTTTTTTTTTCAGCTATTTCCTTTCAGATTTTAGAAAACAAAATACATCAAAGAAAATGTTTTCCAGTATTGACTGTAGCTTCACGCTAGAACTTTTTGCAAAACTAATTGAGACAATTCTGTTTACATTTTGTCATTTTTTTTTAATTACAGAGAAAACAGAAAACAAAACAGAAAACAAAAACTGTCAAGTGTTAGACCTCAATAGAGTTAGCTAGGATCACAGTTCCTACAGATCATCCCATCAGATCTCTGTAGAGTGCAGGAGTTAAATAACTGTTATTATGTACTTTTCTCTCATTTCTAGCACTGGAGACTCTTCTGACATTTTTCTTTTGACCCTGAAGACATCATCTCTGCTGTAGCTGTAGGGCCCTTTGTCATTGATGCTCTAAGGAGAGTACTCACAGATACAGCCCTGGGATATCCACTCCATCCTTTTGTTTTCCCACACATGGTCATGGTCTGTGGTACTTTGACCTCATCCTTGTCACTGTGCCCATATTGATATACATGCTGAGTGGGAGACGTCTGTAAGCAGAGAACTTCTTAAAGTGAGATATATATGCACATCTCAATACGTTCTGTCTCACAAGTCCTGTAAGCCTCTTAGCGGAGTACTTTTAAAAAGTTTAGTTCAGATGCTGACAGGCAAAATTCTGTCAGTGATTCATATTAATAAACACTTCAAGGAGTTGTCCCTTGTCCTAGAAATTAGATCAGAAACTGATGCGCTATCCATTTAACTTTCAGCAGTTTATCTATATAGTTTTGTACTGTCTGTAGATTTATAAACTAAGAGTACCTGTCTTGAAATTCTACATGGGAAATCAGGGACTCTACATGTTATTTCTATATTAGGCTTATACCAGAAAGAATCTTTTTGCAACCAAAAGCAACAAAATGTATAAATATTTTAATTAGAGATCTAAGTTTAGGATAGCTATCCTGACAGTACAGATGTGTGACTGAGTCACTTAAAAATCTAAGTTTTCACTGCAGTTAAATCTATACAGTCATTCCTACTTTCATAACTAATCAAGCTGACATTTCATGTTTTGAGTGCTATGCAGATCTGAAGTCTAGCTGCTGACTCCTTCAAAAGTGTAAAAGCTCTTTGATAAAATATTACAGTGGGCTAAAATGCTGTATACCATGTTATCAAAACTGACATGAACAGTCATTTAGCAAACAGTAGGAATAAAATGTCAAATTGCAGAGCTTTTTTTTTTTTTTTTTTTAAATAAAGCTTTTCAGTTTAATTGTATTAGTAATTATTATATTAGCAGTTCAGATGTAATAAAACTGCAGTTTCATTAACATTGCACAGATTTGGTTTCATTTCTACTGAACAAGCACAGAGTCATGAAACAGAATAATGCCTGGTAAAAGAGTTTATTAGATCTTTTGTGTCTAATACAATTTTGCATTTTAAAGGTTCTATATAATCTGTATATTCAGGCCATGTCTATTTTTAATCCTCTGTGTTTTAATCCAAAGAAAAGGGAAGATCCTTACCTGTGCTATATTTTTTCCATCTCAAAATTGAAGTAATAATTATATATATATATATTTTCAGGTGTAAAATGATATTAAGAGTTCTGTGTCTTGGATGACTATATTCTGAAGATGAACTAATGGACCAGTCCCTTAACTTGATAACAGTTTACCTAAAAGACCCGCTACTGAAGCACAGATGCAACACCAAAGTGCTGCTTTGGTTGCAGTTGATGTCTAGCTCCAAATGGTTGTTTCTGAGCTCAAGGCTGTAAATTTCATGGACTATCATGCACATGCACACTGGGCATAAATACATCTGATTATTGTAAAACAAAAAGCTTTTTAACTTGTTTGAATTTCAATAAATAATAATAAATAAAAGTAAAAGATACATATTTTTATACTAGAAAACTAAAAAAAAATAAAACCAGTCAGGAGCATTTGCTTCAAGTTTTGATGAATGAAAACTTTTTATTGTTTTAGTGAGTTTAGATTATAATGAATTTAGAGAAGTCTTAATTACTTTTTTTTTTTTTTTTTTTTTTTTTTTTTCCAAACATACTGAAGATACTTTAAGCAGAATATTTCAAATAAGCTATCAAAAAATTCCTTTTATTCAGCCTGGTTTCATTCTTGGTGCCCAAGGCACAGAATTATCTTTGGCACTAGATGAAACAGAAGATGATGACATGGTAAAAATTGTCTGAACAGCTGTATGTACAGACTGTGGCAATTTAATACTAGCTTCATTCAAACCTATGAAGATGCCAACTTCACCTGGCTCCTTCAGTTTAGTCTCATGTAAGGCATGTTACCCTACAAATACATGAAGGTGAACATAAATTTTTTCTGGTACAGTCAAAGCTGCCATGTGTACGAAATATTATGAAAAATAGCAACACAAACCTCATTTTTCTATTTGTTGTTACGAAAAGACAGATGGCAAGGTGGCACTGTGCTGGAAAATAGTATAATAATGATGAAATGGAGTGAATGACAGATGAAAGATGTCCAGAATATGTATCCTTTTAGCCCTCTAAACATATTGGCTGTAAGAGGTCACCAGCTTTACACTGACTTTGAAAGGCTTACCAGAACTGAGGCTTACAAATTTTTCTCTGGGATTGTCTTGACCTGGCTAGAAATTTCTTTTAGCATGTCCATGTACGACTGCAGTTCTTTTTAATATTTTTTTAATTTATTTTATTTTTTTTTTCCACACTTTTACAAATCTTCAAATAGTATAACCTTATTTTTATATATTTAATAATAACAAATAGTTATATTGTGTAGGATGGAATATTTATGACTAGCAGAACAATTTAATGTAGAGGACTACAGAATTAGGGTAATAGTAGTGCCGTGCAAGTGGGTGACACAGGATGTAGTTGGAAGGATATACAGGATATTCAGGCATGGGATGTAAAGAGAGAGGTAGAGGCTGGCACAGGAATCTTCAGTCTTCTGAATAACAGGAGGCAGGTAAAGAAATAGAGGCTTGAGAGCTGGGCAAAACAAATTCTAGAGGTAACAAAAGGAAAAAAAGCAAGTGTCAAAACAAACAAACAAATATATCAGACACTGTATAGACAGTAAATTTAGATCTACTGTGGAGCTGCAAATCAGTAAGGAAAGTAAAGAAATGGTGTAAGAGCATCGGAAAATATAAAAAATAGTCTCAGCTTAATCCTAGAGTGAGGAAAAGGAATCCATCCACATCATATTCCTCCTTACAAATAAATCTTATCAGCAAAATCACACTTCTGACTGGGAACTGATGATGCTGACAGCTGAGTGTAACCACCTTCTCAGAAGTGAATCCTTCAACATTAGGACCCAAACAGACAACGGAAGGGTGAGCAAAACGTCAAAGGAAGGGGGGTTCACTAGGAAATGTGTGCATAACAATTCTAACTATTACTATTTTCTGCCACACTATTATTTTACTTTATTTCTCTCTCTTTTTTTTTTTTTTTTTCATCTGTGATAATTAAATCTGAATTAGCAGTAATTTATTGATTTGAAGCATGAGATTTCCATTATGCTAACAGTAAATTGTTGGCTTGTCTTTCTGTTGCTTTTTTTTTGCACATTTTAAACTTTTAGTGTAGCAAATACACATCATATATTATGTGGTCTGGGATGGATTCTACTGCATGGTCACCCTATTATGGGGCAGGCAGATGAAGTGAACTGAGATACATAATCATCTGTCTCATACAAGAATGTGAATGGTACGTATGCTTCGTGGTACTATTCTTTACGTAGTCTGCAAATGTGAAAAAAAAAAATCCATATTACAATATCCCCAACCTACTACAAGAAGCTGTTCTGTGAACACAACCTTTCCAAGTGCCTCATACTTTGACATGTAATGTCAATGTTCAACTGTACTTCTTTTAATGTCACCTCGTGCACAGAAAGAATAGTTCCTCTTTCATCTCTACATCTTTGATATACAACTTGATCCTTAGACTTGTATGACACAAAATTTATCACCAAAGTTTCAGACTATTTAAGGAAAGTTCATTCCTAGAATGAAATTAGTCATCCGGTAGTAACCACAGCCCTTATCCTCATCTCATCTCCCCTTTTGCTAGTACTGTCTAAAAACACTTTCATGCCACCCACTTCCACAAACAGCTGTTGTAGTTTGTGGAATATTCTGAGAGGAAATATACCAGATGGCAATCATAGCAGGTAGTACAGCTGCCAAACAATGTACAAAAAGAAATAATTTTAATCTCCCCCCCCCCCCCCCCCCCCCAATAGGGTTCTATTAAATATGAGAGAAAAATATGGGGAGGGGAGAAGTAGGAAAAGGATATCATAAAATGGTGGTATCATTCTGGATAAAAGCTGACTCTACTACAAAATGTGAACAGTGTATGTGCTAAATTGCACACCTCCACATGTACACGTACTCCCACATCCCCATGCACTGACACTTTGAAAGTTATTGAGATGTATTCGTATCACATCTAAGATGTACTGACTTTTTTGGGGGGAACGTGGAAGGAATATATACAAAAGTGGGTAAGATATAAATGTACAAGTTTTAAAAAAATGTGAACAGTATTTTAAGTACGGTTTTAATCAGCTGTGATTATTTTTCCTTTCTAAGTCTCTTTCTCAAGGATAAGCTGCCTTATAGGATGTTACTCTTCTGCCTAATTTATTAATGTGTGCGTGTTTGTGTGTGCGAATTAAGGAATTTTGAAAGGAGCATAGTACTTTTATCTCTGAGGTAGTCAGTAGTTACGTTCCTTCAAACTTCTGGAAAATGGTTTCTGGACTTCCTCAACAGGAAGAATCAGATAATTACTACTGTTTTTGTCAGGTAAAGCAAAAGCAACACACAAGCAAATTAAAACAGGTAATTAATTCGCCAGTTCCCATCAGTAGGCAGTTGTTCAGCCACTTCTAGGAAAGCAAGGCTCATTATGTGTAATGGTTTCTTGGGAAGACAAACAGCATTACTCCAAATTTCCTCCTCTTCCTCCTTCTTTACCCTAGTTTTTATTGTTGAGTATGATGCCACATGGTATGGAACATCTCTTTGGTCAGTCTGCGTGACCCGTCCTGGCTGTGTCCCCTCCCAGCTTCTTTTGCACTCCCATTAAAAGACCTGATAGATGATAGTTGGGGGGGGAGAGGGGGAGCAGAAAAAAAAATAAAGCCTACTTGCACATTGTAATTTAAAAGCTTCCTCTTCTGTCTGTAGTCTTTATTGTTTCTAAGAGACTTCATAGTGACCACCATATATTTCATGTGAATGTAACTGATGAGGACTGATTGACATTGACTGCTACAAAATTAACATTTCCATGGAAGCCAACGTCAATTACCATCAATATAGGATGCTCATCTAGCAGACTCTTATAAACATTGAAATATAAATCAAATCACTTTGGTTTACAACAACAACAAAAAATATATCTATATAAACAAATAAACATATATAAAAATGGGACTGTCACTGCAAGCAGCATGTTTTCTGCTATAAACAAACAAACAAAAAAAAACAAACAGAAAAAAGGTATCACTAGGTCACCATGAAGCGAAACATAAGATTTTTGTTTCTTTTTATTTTCACCAATATGTCTTGTAAATGACTTTTGTAAATGACAATTTACAATTATAATGAAATTTGTAAATGATAATTTTTATGTAATCAAAAATGTCTTCCAGAAATGCAAGGAGGATGCTTTTGCCTTTTTTGCCTTTTTTTTTTTTTTTTTTTTTTTACTAAGGAAAGTATGATTATATATACATATTATTACTATTATCAAAACTTCTTAATATGAATTTCTACTAGGTCTGAGAAATTCAAGAAACTTGAATATATTCAATACCTTCATATTCTTGAAAGATGGCTATGTGTTGCAAATAAATTTATACAATTTGATTTAACAGCAATTTAAGATTTATTTATTTATTAACATTTTTACAGTAAATCCTGAGATTAAATTGTGTGATTTTAAAAAACATTTAACCATCACCAAGTTTTACTTAATAATTCAAAGAAACTTACTGGCTAAGTAAACTCTAAATAGTGACTTAGTTAAAGTTTCAAGAATAACAAGGTTCGCATGAGACTTACCACAGGATACTGGGGGTTTCTAAACTCAGTCATAGAATCATAGAATTATAGAATCATTAAGGTTGGAAAAGACCTTCAAGATCATCTGGTCCAACCAGCCCCCTACTACCAATATCACCCACTAAACCATGTCCTTAAGCAACAACTCCAACCTTTCCTTAAACGCTCCCAGGGACAGTGACACCACCACTTCCCTGGGAAACCCATTCCAATGCCTGACTACTCTTTCTGAGAAGAAATGTCTCCAGATTTCCAACTGAAACCTGCCCTGGTACACCTTGAGGCCATTCCCTTTAGTCCTACCAGTAGTTATCTGCATGAAGAGGCCAAGCCCCAGCTCCCCACAACTTCCTTTCAGGTAGTTTTAGAGAGCAATAAGGTCTCCCCTGAGCCTTCTTTTCTCTAGACTCAACAATCCCAGTTCCCTCAGCTGCTCCTCGTAGGACTTGTGTTCCAGGCCGTTCACCAGCATCATAGCCCTTCTCTGGGCATGCTCCAGGGCCTTGATGTCCTTCATGTAGTGAGGAGCCCAAAGCTGAACACGGCACTTGAAGTGCAGCCTCACCAGAGCAGAGTGCAAGGAAATGATCACCTCCCTGGCTACACTAATCCTGATACAAGCCAGGATGCCATTGTCCTTGGCCACGTGGGCACACTGTCGGCTCATGTTCAGGTGAGAATCTGTCAGCATCCCCAGATCCTTTTCTTCTTCACAGCTTTCCAGCCACTCTGCCCTGTAGGTCTGCTTGGAGTTGTTGTGGCCAAAGTGCAGGACACAGCACTTAGCCATGTGGAACCTCATCCCATTCATCTCTGCCCATCGATCCACTCTGTCCAGGTCCCTCTGCAAGGCCCTCCTATCCACCAGCATATCAACACTCTCCCTCAACTTGTTGTCGTCACATGCTTACAGTCTTCTGCCCTTTTTGGTGAATTACTCACAATTCTCTTTCATCAGTGTGTATAGCAAATGATCTTTGAACCTTGAGTCATCTGCCCTGAGAGGCATCACAATTTAGGGGGATACCCTGAGAGGTGTCCTAGTTTAGGTGGAGATCAAGGTTCACAGCCTGCTGTGATCCTTAGAGTGCTAAAGGGGCTCTTTGCTTAAGACTAACATTGACTGTTAGTTGGTACTTCTCCATCATGACTATGTTTCAGATAAGACAGTTTTGATGTTTTCCACCAATTGTACCATTCCAGTACCTTGCAAAATGTACAGTCCTGGTACTTCCCAGACAGGGCTATGATCGAGGCCACAGGATCTAAGATGTGATCAGGGAGTGCCTGTTCATATTAATTTGTTATGCCTGTTGCCCATTCTCAATGGATATAACATTAGTTAATCTTGACCTATAGCTGAGCTATGAAAAGAGCTACATCACCACACTATGTGAAAAGGAGATCTTTAAGGTGTTTTGTTTGTTTGTTTCTTTCTTTTGTTTGAACTTTTCTAACCTTCTGATATTCTGATATTCTGTATACTTACAGCTAAGGCTTGGGTATCTGAATATAGGAAAAGTCCTGAGATACTATTTTCCTTCAAATGAAAAGCTGGGACTCCTGGATGAAAAGGTGTTGCAGCATACTCTACTGGATTTCCACCCAGACATAACTCTAGGATACCAACAGATGGCCACAGTTCATTTTAGGCATAACATAAACAGGAAAGTTCAAACTCCTAACTAGCGCTAGCTGGAATGTTTGTGTATTCAAATAAATGTTTTAGGGAGGTGGAAACAAAGTAAAAGGATTTATTCTATTTTCAGCTACATTTCTTACATTTATTTTCTTCCTTTTTTGTTGTTTATTTATTTATTTATTTTACTTTTGAAAATTAGCTGAATACATGGTGTCTGTTTAAATGCAACATACCTGCAGTAGACAAGGTCAAAAGAAGTATCTATGCAAGTTGTGGTCAAGAATAACTGGAGTGTTTAAAATGGAAAATAAGGCTGGACAGGAATACTGAGAGTTTGAGCAGAAAGGCCTTGGATAGCAAAGTTCATATTTCTGTTTGTGTCTTACCAATAACTTAATGTGCTAAGATAATATTAGCTAGCATGCTTATTAGGATGAAATGTTTTTCCATTGTCCATTAATAAACCCAGTTTATTAGGTTAGTTCCTTAGATGTTGACCTTCCTGAATTATTTTCAGGTTTTCAGGTAAATATAAAGTAAGACCTTGTTGGTTTAATATTGAAATATGAGATTTTATTTATTCTATCTTCCAGACTTAAAGAAAGACCTGAAATTAAGGGCTGTCTCCCTTGCTCAGCTGCAGTATCCTGTAGGAGTGGTATTCAATGCATAAATGTCAATAAAACTGTGAATAAAATGTTTTTCTCAACTTTGATTACAAGTTGAAATAAGACAGAATATTACTGATGTTGATAGTTTCTATTGTGCATGTTAAAGTCAAGTAGTTTAAGTGGCACTGCATCATTCTATTGTGCTGAACTTCGGAAAGGAATACATTCATCGCAGCAGAGTCTCTACCTAAACAAGTTCGTGATGATACACATGCATATATTCCTTCAGTTGTAGAACTAGGGAATAAATTAAAAATTATGTTGTATGGATCAAACCTTTGATTATCTTGTAAGTAGAAGCTTTTCCTATTTTTTTTTTATTTTCACTAATGTAAATCCAGTGACAGACAGCTTCTCTTTCTACAGATGACATGAAGACTTTGCAGTGACAAGCCTTGGTTGTCATCTCTGATTTCACTGAAGAGCAAAGCAGAGATAAATAGTTACTGACCAAATTTCCAGTTTGGACAATCCATGTGCCGCATATGTTGATGATTCTTAACGTGTTTGAAAGAGATTCAAACTCTAATACATTCCCTAACAATCAAAACTCTCTAGAGTGGTTCTACTTTGTATTGTTCTCCATGCTGTGTCTTTATTGGAATAGAAGTACAATAAGGAGGCAGGGGGTCAGTATAGGAAAGCTGATGTGTTCCTACCTACTTCTTATTTGAACTAATTGTTAACTTCATACATCTACATTAACTACATTAATACATTAACTACATTAACTACATTAATATAGTCTTTTCTATAGCAAATTTGCTTTGGGCATAGCAATTTGGATGGTCCAAAATGGACCCCAAAACATGGGTAACATTTTAAGTTTAGACAGTTTAGACACTGTTTAAGACAGTGGACAGTTGGAGACAACTTTTCTAGCTCAATTACTGACCTTGATTTTTTTTTTTTTTTTTAGGAATTTAGGTATACGTTTTGGATCTAAGTAAAAATGCAATAGATAGCATCTTGCTAGCTAGAAAGTAAAACCTGGAAATGGAATTGAAGTTATTTAGGCAAAGAATATTAATTTACTTTAACAATAATCCATTGCCAATATATTTTAGTCCAAGAGAGATAATTTAGCTGTTTAAAGGCTGACTGGAAAAGCTGTGCAGGAATGTAATTAGATATTATAAACCATGAACATAGCTGTACAGATGGGTGAACTTTTTTTCTGTACTATAAACTGTGAAATTCAAGTTCAGTAGTAGACATAGATACCAGTACATGAAAGCTCACAAGAGAGCATTAGTCTTAAGGCAAAAGCTTTCAGATTTCATCCCCTGTGTATATTTCTAATGTGACATACAAAGTGTGTTTTTGGACTAACCTTTTTGGCAGGTCAGTCCAGTGAAGGTCTAAGAAAGAGCAGGGCA
The DNA here is from genome assembly GCF_011077185.1 of Oxyura jamaicensis. NCBI lineage: Eukaryota > Metazoa > Chordata > Aves > Anseriformes > Anatidae > Oxyura > Oxyura jamaicensis. The sequence goes on from NC_048893.1 coordinate 156,884,592, forward strand.
GCAATTGTACAAAGTTATCTTCAGGCAAATTCCTTTTAACAGAAAATCAGAAAAAGTGGGTGGGTTGTGACAGAAGATAATTATTATATTCTTATGTATGAGCTGTAGATACATTTTCCCCCACACAGTATGCAATCACTGAAGATAACTGTGTGCAGTGTTAGGAAAACCATTTTTATGCATAGCTATAACTTCTATGTAAAATTGACCAAGTAATGAAATGAAAGCTGTTCTGAGTAACTCTTTGCTTTATTCTACAAGAGCAACTAATTGCTTCCGGATATTTTACAGTTTATTGGTATTGTACAGATGCATATAATTGCTGCCTTGCCCTGCTTGAATAGCAGCCATCTGTTTGTCTTTGGATGATAGCAGCATTTAATAAATATACTTCTGTCTCTATCTGAGAAGCAGACAAGTCAATGTAAAGAGAATGGCATGACATTTAATGCCATTCATCATTTAATGCCACTAAGGTATGCATGTATTGAAGTGTTTTAACTGACCACTGACCAGTAAAATCTTTTTTGTAACAGCTACTATAATTCAGTTAGGTTATCTGTGTGAATAGATGTATCAAATAGTTGAGGAATTTATAGCAATCACAGTTGGGTGTTTTTGTTGTTGTTGTTGTTGTTTGTTTGTTTGTTGTTTTTCCCATTAATAACAGACAATTTCCTAGGAATTGCTTAGAAAATGGCTACATTATCACAGAATCACACAGAATCATAAAATGGACAAGGTTGTAAGGGACCTTTGATGATCATCTCATCCAACCGCCCTGCTAAGCCGGGTCACCTAGAGCACATTGCTCAGGATAGCATCCAGGTGGGTTTTGAGTATCTCCAGAGAAAGACTCCACAGCCTCTCTTTGGGCAACCTGTTCTGGTGCTCTGTCACTCTCAAAGTAATGTACCCTCTCATATTCTGCAGGAACCTCCTGTGCTTCAGTTTGTGCCTGTTGCTTCTCATCATGTCACTGGGCACAACTGAAAAGAGGCCGGCTCCATCCTATTGACACCCTCCCCTCAGATATTTATACACATTGATGAGATCTCCCCACAGCCTTCCCTTTTCCAGGCTAAACAGGCCCAGTTTTCTCAGCCTGACCTCGTATAGCAGGTGCTCCAATCCTCTAATCATCTTAGTAGCCCTCCTCTGGACTTGCTCCAGTAGAATCATAAAATCATTAATGTTGGAAAAGACCTCCAAGATTATCTCGTCAAACCACCTGCCTACCACCAATATCACCCACTAAACTATGACACTAAGCACCATGTCCATTGTGCTTAGGGACATGGTTCAATGGGTGATATTGGTCTCCTAATGTCTCCTAATTTCCAACATAAACCTCCTCTGGCACAACTTGAGGCCATTCCCTCTAGTCCTATTGCTAGTTACCTGTGAGTAAAAAAAATGTACAAGCAAATTGTGTGAGCTTTATAAAACCACTGTAACAAGTAATGCTACTCACAACTTTGGGGGAAGTCACTGACTTGCGGAAAACGGACTCCACAATCAGTAAGATTGTAAAGTAGATATGTTTATTCAGCTCTGGGCAGCAAGGGGGGTAGTCCCACAAAAATCATGCACACTTGACGCGGCAACTTGCCATGGTTATATGCAGCAAAGGGTATATGCATGAAGTTTCACAATATGCCTATACATATTCATAACCTGTCCCTGCTTCATATTAAATTTAGTTCCAAGGAGTCATTTCCATAAATTCCTCCCATTTGCGCTTGCGCAGTGTCTCCTGGTGGCGGTCATCAGGGGTCGTGGGGATGAAGGTTGGTGACTCTTCCTCGTCACTGTGAGTTGACCTCTTGTCTTTGCGCAGACTCAGTTGCTCCTTGGCTCTTGTTCCTCCACAGGACCAGTTTCTGTCACTTTCTTAAGACAGTCTCACACTCTTAATAAGAGACTGACCTTGGTAAGGGGCCCAAGGCATCTTGCTTTAGTTAATTTGTACAAGGCACCAATGACACTAAGTAGCTTCCTAGTTTAATGCTGTCAGCGCTCTGTCTCTACTTGATAAGATTCTCCTAGCTCCCTCTCTCATCATTTAATCTAACATGAAAGAAAAGTGAGATTTAAACTTTATTTAGTTAATTACTCTAAAGATGTATTTCATTAAACAGAAACTGCTGAGTTCTGCTTCAACTACAAGATAATATCAACATCTTTTATACCTTTTCCTCACCTTGCGAAGTTAGAATTTACTTTGCATCAGTTGAAACAGATACATCACCTTGATCAAAACAGATTTTTGGGGGATATTAGACATTACTTTTGTACAGTAGGTAATTAGGTACATTAGGTAAGTAAATATTAGTTATGATGATGCTTAAGTGATAATAAAAAGAAAAATTAAGTTTCTGAATATTTAATTCACATTTAAAATACCAGAATTCACATTTTGATTTTAGAAAATAAGTTTTCCCTCACAAATGCAAGATTTTCTCACAAAGCCAAATTGAAAAAAACATATTGAAATTTCATGTGTTATTTTAAAACTATTACAAGCATCTCAAAAGAAAGAGAAAGAAAGAGAGAGAGAGAGAGAGAAAGAAAGAAAGAAAGAAAGAAAGAAAGAAAGAAAGAAAGAAAGA
>NC_048893.1:156887213-156893512 GCF_011077185.1 Oxyura jamaicensis
AAAGAAAGAAAGAAAGAAAGAAAGAAAGAAAGAAAGAAAGAAAGAAAAGGAAAGAAAGAATTTCCAGGGCACTTTTCCTTGTTCCTCAAAAAATCCTTCTCCTTTAGGAAATGCAACTCAATGGCATAACATATTTAAAATTTCTGTTAAAAGTATTGTTTTCATTTTATTTTTCATGTGTTTTTATTTTATTTTATTTTATTTTATTTTATTTTATTTTATAGTGTGTGTTTATCTTAACTATTCACACTGTTTCTTCTGGCATAAGAAGAGATCCTCATTTAAATATTAATGAAGCTTGAAAGTCATTATCTTTAATTGTCTTTAAATTGAAGAGAACAACGTGTGGGGCTTTGTTTGTTTTTGTTTTCAGATATGCACCAGAAACATCACAATACTGTACAGCTGGACATTAAATTTAACAATTGTGGTTCAAATATAAATCATTGCTAACAGGGTTTGCCCACACATAAGGTCAGGAAATGCACTTGGGAAGGATATAAGAGAGGGCAGAAAACGAGTTAAGTAGTCATACATCTGGAAAATTATTTCCCTGTCCTTGAGCAGTTGGGAATAGGCAATGAATATAGTGTTAACTCATCATTCTATACATTTTATTAAACTTTCAGACCATCATGCCTAAAATCCAAATGCATTAAAGATGATAAAATAACTGGAAGTTCACTAATAATAAATATCATTAGTAAATATATGCAACTATATATATTTTTAACATGATATTCATTTTATATTGTTAAGTTTTATTTTTGCCTTTGTTGCATATTTCATGCAATTTGTATAAAGGAGATGATATTTCACCCCATGCACCAATAAATACTTGGGGGACAACTGTCTGGAATGCAGCTAGGGGTCCATGGTGGACATCAAACTGAATCTGAGTCAGCAGTATTCCCTGCTGGCAAAGAAAGTCAATGATAGCCTGAGCTGCATTAATCAAAGCATTGCAAGCAGGTAAAGGGAGATGATCTTCCCCTATTCAGCACTGGTGAGGCTGTGGCTGGATTACTTGGTTTAGTTCTGGGCTCCTCCATACGAGGCAGACATGGACATAATGGAAGAAGTTCAGAATAAAGCCACAGAGATTATTAAGGTGTTGAAGCACCTCTCCTATGAGGAAAAACTGAGAAATCTGAGACCTGGAAAAAGTTCAGGGAAGATCTTACCATTGTGTATAAACACCTGAAGGGAAAGTGTAAAGAGGATAGAGCCAGTCTCTTTTCAGTGCTGCCCAGTAACAGAACAAGAAGCAGTGGACACAAACTGAAACAGGAAGTTCCCTCTTAAAAGCAGGAACCACTTTATTTTGAAGGTGACTGAGCTGCTCAGGTTGCCCAGAGAGGTTGTGGTGTCTCCCTCCTTGGAAATATTGAGAAGCCATTTGAACATGGTCATCGTTCAATCGTTGAATGTTTTGGGTTGGAAAGAGCCTTAAAGATCATCTAATTCCACCCCCCCGCCATGGGTAGGGGTATCTTTCACTAGATCAGGCTGTTCAAAGCTCCAGCCAGCCTAGCCTTGGACACTGACAAGGATGGGGTATTCACAACTTTTATAGGTAAGCATTTATAGGTGGCTGTGCTTGAGGGGTGATGGATGAGCTGACATCCAGAAGTTCATTCCAACCTCAGCAGTTTTTGATTCTGTGGTTATGTCACTGCTGAGGGAAGTTGCTAAGGTTCATCAGTATCTGAAATGAAAATGTCTTAATGTCAATTAGATAATCTTTTCCTATTTTTTCAATAAATATAATGAAACAAAAACAAAAATAATAGCAATAATAGAAAGAAATGGGTATCGTGCACCTAACTTATTCCCGATCTTACATATATACTTACTTTTATTTAATTATTTATCTATTTATTTATTTTTTAATCTCTTCAAGGAAAAAATAGAGTTACAGGTCTTCAAAAGCAAATTAATATGTAAATATCCAAGTTCAGTAGAGAATGATAGAGCTGCAGCCACTCAAGCTCAGTATCTATTCAGAGATATAAGCACCTTCAAATGGAAATAAGCTTACTCATATTGGGCACTGTCTCTCCAATGACCATGTAGTAATAATTTATATATTAAAACCTAAATATCTCTAGCAAAATAGATTCTGTTTATGTATACCAATTGTTGCAGGATTATAGCCCAATGGAGAACAGTCATGTCTTTTTAAAAAAGAGCTTCCACTGAAAACAAGAAGAAAAGGACCTCAGGCAAAGTTCCCTTACTATGTAATGTTACAACTCCACTGAGTGAAAAATAAAGTGAAACAAAGCTAATTTCATTAATGGGATTCTTACATCTCATCACAGCGTCACTTTCTCCCAGATGAATGTCAAAACTGCTAAAATCAGATTCTCTTTTCTGCTTTCTGCTTCTTCTACTCTTGGCTGACTTCAACATGGTCTCAAAAGGAGGGACATGGTGATTTTGGCAGTGGGAACCCCTGCTTCAAGGGCTATATGAGAGCCACAGTATGTGCCTGTGCTGGTGAATGCTTCTTGTTTGCATAAGTGGGGAGTCTGGGTTTGCTTCTGGAGTGGGTGTAGCCTGCAGTTAAAACAAGAAAAAGTAGCACATTCAGAAAGATTCTTCTGAGCATTTAAAAGTTTTAGGAGAGATGCGCTCCACTGGAAAAAAAAATATATAATAATAATAATAAAATGCTGTCTCTAGGTAAATGGCTGCAATGAACTTCTACAAAGGCTTTTCTACAGGTACTTCAGTGACTAAAGGAAAAGTAGGGAAAATGTTGGCTTTCTCCTGAAGGAAGTGGGAGACCTGGTTACCCCGGACATGAAGAAGGCTGACCATCCATGAAACCAGAAAACCAGACCATCCTTAGATGTCCTAGGTTACCTCAGGTATCTGTACAGGATAAGTAAAAATGACATACAACTTACAGGAATCATTCCGGAATCTGGAAGCCATAAAGAATATCCCACAACCTTTAAAATGATCTTGTATATTTTGTATGATTGCCACTTAGGTAACTGGACGAAGCTTTGGTAGTTTAATCTATTCAGAGTTGTGGAATTTTAGACACCCACCACAAATGTAGGTAAATAAATTTGGGTGAATTGCACTGGAACTCAGTCCCATATGTAGGTTTTCGTGGGAAATAGTAACCAATGTCAGATGTGACAATATCTCACAAGACTTCAGTGCTTGCTCTATACTAGTAAAGGCATGAGAGCTTTCACATTTCACATGAGAGCATTCACAAATAGTAATAACTTATTTATCAAATATGTAGAAGAGAGAGAAGTGAGAGGGGAGATCTATAAAGCAACTAAAGGTTATCACCACTTTTATCTCCTAGCTATGAGACAGTGAAGAGGGAATGTTTAAATCCACCAGGCACCTTAAACAGGGATGACAGAAGACAAGTGTTCACATAGCTTTCAGTTCCTTTTTAAGAATGCATGTACCTTTGCCATGTCCTGACTGTGAGTTGGTTGTATTCCATGAATCCCACACTGATGTTCCCCTCTAAGCATCCAGACCAGGTCATCTATTGCAGATATTGTGACCTCTCCTTAACCAGCACCAGTATTTATTTATTTATTTATTTATCTATTTATTTATTTATTCAGATGGATGGAAGAATCCAGATCTTGTCCTAGTGTGAGGTCAAGAATTAGCTAAGCACCTAACAAATAGGGAGTTACATCCCTTGCCTTGCTGCACAGAAGCAACAACTATGAAACAGATTTGGCATTTAAAAAGATAATGCATACCTTGTTGGCATTTCTGCCATTCTTCCACCATAACTAACAGAAAGATTGCAATTTTTTCCCCACTATTTAAAAAATATGTTAAATTTTTAAATGCAGAAGGTAGAAACTTTTCACTTAATATGTGCATAGATGTGAAAACAGAGATAAAAAGAGGATTAAAAGAAGGTTATTATTATTATTATTATTATTATTATTATTATCATTATTATTATTACACTGGGCTTCATTCTATAGCCCTGGGGAATCTGGTGCTTCTTTAATGAGTGCTGATACTTAACCATCTTAATCCTGCTTGATGAGAAGTATAGGTCCAGAGAGAGCAGTTCAAAGATAAGTGTTTGAAAGATAGGTTGAATTTAAAATACTTTTTCCCTCAGCTTCCCCAGTCTGTCTCCATCACATTTTTTTCTTCTGTCTTCCAGTGTTCTTGAATATGAACTGTGGGAAAGACTTGAAATTAGCGGTAACATTATGCACATTATGCAATATTTCTTGGCCAATATTTTCAAAGAAATATAGTTCCCTGAATTTCTCTGTCCATATTTAATGTCTCTCTTCCATTAGTTCTTGCCTCCTGCCACATTACCTGCTAGTTTCCCTTCAGTGACTACTAGCCACTTATATTTTTATTACCTATACAGCTTAGATCTTCAAACCTAGAAAACGGTTCCCCATTCTCTTTACCCTCCATTTTGTACACAGCAGAGCTGTGTTTTCATAGGATCTGTAGTCAACAGGTACTCCAGATACTCTATGGGAATGTGAAAGACAAATTCAGTTACAGCTTCTTTCACAGCTCCCTTAGTTATTATATGTTTGGTATCCCTGTATGAGAGTTACACAGATACATACAATAACACACATAAACATATGCATTTATGAATTCCAAGTATTTTAAAAATGTAGAAAATATGTCAACTTACCATTACAAAAATGCAAATAATTTTAAAGAGCCTATAGCCAAATATACCCAAGACAAAAACCCAAGAATATATCTAATTAGAAAATATTTATGAACTCTCCCCTAACAGAAATTTGAATAGTTAATTTGACAACTGCAGATTTCAAGATATATTGCTTGTACATTGCTTTTAAGGCCAAGACTTCTTGTTTTGTTTTGTTTCAGTAGAAATCTGGTGCTGAGGTTACATGCTAAATTCTGATTCATCCAATACCATTAATTAACCATAGGATATCAAGACATATATTGACCCATAGGTATAGTGGTAATTTCATTACTTGGGAGTTTTTCTACATGAGGGAGAAATGCTGTACCTTTCTTTAACAATTCCTCTAAGTAATACTTTCAATATACAGTAGCTCTGAAAATGTTTTTTTGTTGTTGTTGTTGTTGAAACTGCTGATTTGCTAGGTTCTGTAAAAACATTCTCAAAAGTACTGCCTTAAAAAAGCGGTATTTCTGGGAACAGCTGTCTAATCACAGGACTTAAAATGGTAGCATGAATAGAAACTTGAATTACAAAAAAGGTTAGCTCTTTTAAGAAGTTTTGAATCTATCATAAAATGACATTCACCTAGTTTTATCTTCTATAATAATACCAGTAAACTTCTATAAAATACTGATATGCAATATTTTATATTTTCATTACATGTTAATGCAATGTAACCTTTTAAAATCAATAGTCTACAATACCATCTTAAATCATTTTATTGTACTTATTCTGACTTAAGATAATTGCATATATTAAGAAGAAGCAGTGTGTTATAAGCCTGCCTTTTATTTACTAAGATCTTGTAGTGATGATGTTACCAAGACCAAGACACTTGCGCTTAATGCCAGGTTTCTAAGTTATGAAATGTGTCATACTACAGAATATCACGTTTGGTAGCCACACTACTACAGCTGCAAGTCTCCAAGTCTACAGCTGCAATTCCTCCAGAATAAGGAGGTTTGTATGTAGATCTATTTCCTGTGACACAAGAGACCTTGCTCACAATCAGTGAAGAACTGCAGAAATCGGAGCAATCTGATCACCTCTATGAAGACATTTAATAATTTCAAACCAATCTTTAACTGTGACAAAAGTCCATGTTATGGAAAACATAAAACAAAAAACCATAGATATAACAGTATACAACTTGCCTTTGTATCTGACACTCATACTGTAGCTGGCTGCATTGCTTTCTTGGATTTGCTTTTATGCAAATACAGCATATATTATATAACATAAGCATATATGGCCTTTAGCTATGGTCAAAGGCAAATAAAGAGATCTAAGGGAGATAAAAAGTATTTGCTGGGAACTTGGAGAATGTGGGTAGAGTACACTTGCTACAGATTGCTCACAGGAAAGGCGGGACAGATAGAGTAAATTATTCCAGGGCTGAGAAGTCGAAATAAAGTCTGACCATCTCCCAGTCTAACTAGGAGAAAACATAGACTGAGGACAAGAGGATATTCTGCCAGTGTTTTTTTTTTTTTTTTTTTTTTTTTCACATGGGAAAAAGGAAAAACAGAGAATCTAGCAATGAATCTAGCAGTTACAAGAGATGAGGAAAAGGCGGAGGTGCTCAATGCCTTCTTTG
>NC_048893.1:156893912-156912192 GCF_011077185.1 Oxyura jamaicensis
TTCCAACCTAGAAATTCTGTGATTCTGTGATTCTGTGATTCTGTGAATCTGCACTGAAGTACATAAATTGTGACTACTGGCAGCGCATCTAGCTTTGGACAGTTAGGTATGGACCTCAGATCATTGATGGCATCAGAGACGAAGGACAGAGACAAAAATAACATCACTGCAGCAGCTAGCTTAAAGGACCTCACAACTTTTATTGAAGACTGTACAGCAATGGCGTTGATGCACCACCACATGGCATGGTATGGTCTCATACACTCATACAGCTGGAGCTGTATCTGTATCACATCAGAGGACTTGTACTCAGCTCTGGTGAGGCCATACCTTGAATACTGTGTTCAGTTTTGGACCCCTCACAGCAAGAAAGACTTCAAGGCACTGGAGCATGTCCAGAGAGAGGCTAAAAAGCTGGTGAAAGGCCTGGAACACAAGCCCTATTAAGAGTGTCTGAGGTTGGGGTTGTTTAATCTGGAGAAGAGGAGGCTCAGGGGAGACCTTCTTGCTCTCTACAGCTGTGTGAAAGGAGGCTGTGGGGAGCTGGGAGTCAGCCTCTTCTCATAGGTAACTAGTGATAGGACTAGAAGGAATGGCCTCAAGTTGTGCTAGGGAAGGTTTAGGTTAGAAATTAGGAGAAATTTCTTCTCAGAAAGAGTAGTCAGGCATTGGAACAGGTTGCCCAAGGAGGTGGTAGAGTCACCATCCCTGGGGGTGTTTAAGGAAAGGTTGGACATGGTGCTTAGGGACATGGTTAAAATAAGATAGTCTTGTACTGGATATAAGGAGAAAATACTCCCAGTGTGGAAAATCTTTCAGTGGAACAGCTTGCACAGAGAGGTTGGGCCATCTCAATTCTCACAGGTTTTCAAGACCCAGCTGAATATAACCTGAACAAACTGATCTGCCCTCACAGTTGTCAATGCTTTCAGCAGGAGGTTAGACTAAAGACTCCCTAAAGTCCTCCCTTCTAACCTACATTTTTATATGGTTCTATGATTTTATGATAGTGGAACCTTGCTCTTAGAAGGCATGCTAGACAGCTAATAGAAAAATGTTTACACTTTTTTTTACCAACTAGCTTTCCATTGCCACGTTTGTTAATGTGAAGTTTAAGTGATGATCATGCTTTTTAGAACTAAAGACTGCTGGAGACAAGGCATACAAAATACAAGAGGGCTTGTGCGACCAGCCATAATGATGCAATCTTCCGAACTATAATCATAGGCTATAGTATATGATCCCAGTTTGGAGGCAGTGATAGGTGACTCTCATAGTGAATATCCAATCTGACAAACAGAGAGAAGACTCCAGACACAAAGAAAGTAGTCATCAAAATAATTAGTGCTGCCTATATTTAGCATACCACTTGACTTCTAACAGAGGGCCAGAGTTCTATGACCATGTGGGCTAAATTAGTGTCTTACTTCCTCAAAGTCACTTTGGTATGATCACTGTTAAGGTTCTTCTGAAAAGTAGCTCAGGCTTCCTATCCACACCTCCACATCACCAGATCTCCTCTAACAAGAAGAGACATTCAATCTGTTTCTAGTGATTTAGGCACCTTTTGAAAGCACAACAGAAACATTTTGTATGAAAAAAAAAAAAAAAAAAAAAAAAGTTCAAAATAGATGCGCCTAAGGCTACATTAATTCAAAGCTATAAATATGCAAGACTCTGAGTCTGCAAATGATTTGGTTGTCTCCCATTAAATTTCAGTGAGACTTTTATATTTTATTTATTATTTTATTTTATTTTATTTTACTTTATTTTAATTTAATTATTTCACTTTGACTTCAATTACAGCAACATCCAGCACAGAACTGGATGAAAGATGATTGTAGGTTTCTAATCTGAAGCTCTAGACCTAGACATTGCTTGAATCCTTTATGCTTGAAAATGGATCTTCCTGGTTTGTTTTACTGAAGACGGGTTTTAAAGGTAGTTATTGAATCCATCTATTCTCAACAGAGAGTCTTTACAAATACTTCATGTGGTAAGCACAGTGCAGGAGGAAGGGGAGCACAGCACAGGAGAGGCAAGAGTGGTTCCACCAGTAGCTGAGAAACAAAACAGACTTTGAAATGTTTCCTACTTATCGGGAAATTATTCAGAAGTGAGGGATGCTCATGCCCTGCTTCAATTTCACTAACAACTAGGGAACATCATTGACCAAGAGCACAATAAGTAGGACATGCATACAAATACAAGGCACTTACTATTTCAGATGGCATAAAGGGAAGTTCATAGGGAATCTGTAGGTACTGCTAAATTGTGTAAAAGTTGTAAGGGAAGTAGTGGTAACCACAGGCTATGGCCTCCTTCAGTGTTGCTGTGAGTGCCTCTGTCATGTCAAAGGCCTTAACCCATGAAGAAGTCCTAGGGAAGGACACAACTTTCCAGATGCAGACCATAGGCACTGCCTGGCTCATGAAGCCAGGACTTAGGGCGATGACTATTTCTGGCTCATGAAATAGCCAGATGGCTATTTCTGGCCATTTTTTCATGGCTCATGAAGCCAGGACTTAGGGCGATGACTATTTCCCCTTTACGATGTGCACTCTGTTTGAGAAAGTTATCAGCTAATGGACATGAGGGATGAGGTAGAAAGACTGTATAGCAAAAGATGAAGGGTAGATTGACAGGATTTTTTTATTATTATTTTTTATTTATTTATTTATTTTTGTGGAGACTGCAGGGACAAGAGCCCAAATGTCATCTTGTGTAGGAGGTGGGACAGCCAAATCCTGTGCTTAGGCATTGAGATTACAGGCTGTTACCACCCTCTGCTTTATCAGGTTGTTCAGGCACCTTTAACTGATCACAGACTTTGAAAGCAGCATACACAGCTTATGAGTAAAAAGTAATACTTTACTGGATATCACACACAAAATATAGCTAGGAATTAATGAGCAGTGAAGCTGAGAATCAGTATCATTCAACACGTTGATGGGGCTCCCTGAGAACTTTTGCTAGCTGGACAGGGAGAGAACAGGTTGTCCACTGCACATCCCTGCACTTACTGCTGACATGATGACTCTGAACTGTTTCTTGTCTACACTTAAAGACTTTTATACCTTTTCCACGTATGTTTTCCCTCTTGAACCTCTGAGCTATTAATGATGCTGTTTCAACAATTGTATGTCTGTTAATTTACCTTTCACAGAATCATCGAATCATAAAGTCGTAGAATCATATAACGCAACATATTTACTAAAATCTATATTACTATATACTGTTTTACTATTTATAAAACATATTCAGTTATTGTATCAACCTTTTAAATTAATTCTCAGAAATTTAACACGGAGTAGGATATAAAACAGCAGTATCTCTATGCTGGCCAGATCTGACAGAATATTCAATTAATCAGGATTTTTTAGAGGGGAAACAAACAAACAAACAAAAAAAAAACACCAGACAAACACACAATAACAACAACAAAATATCTTTATTACTTTTCCTGCTAGAATTATCAAGCCAGTCCAAGACTTGTATCTTTTTTTTTATCTTTTTTTTTTTTTTTATGTTAAAGGCCAACAAGTGGAGCACTTACATTTTTACCTATATTACCTCGTAAAAGTTAGGGTTTAGGGAAAGGCTAGTTTCTATTGTATATGTATATAAGCATAAACAAAGAATTAAGTGGAGAAAAAAGTTAATGTATATCACATTCTGGCTTTTGCATACAGTCAGTTGTTTTCTAGCATTCACAAACATAGGTGCAGTTTTATTTACCCATCTTACAGGAATTCACTATTTTCTAGTTATAAGCTTGTATTATCAAACATAGAGAAAATCTGTATGGTATGGATATCATTCTAATTTTCTGATAGAAATGTATTTCATTGTTAATTTGGAAGATATCATGATTCACATAGCTATGCCTGACTACACTTACTTAGCTTGGAGGTTAATTATTTTCAAGAATCTCTTAGTATTGTACCAAAATTTTATGCAGAACATCTATTCAAAGGCTTCAGTGAAGACAAATGATAACGCTTTTCTGCTTAGCTGTGCAAGGTTTACCACTGTAACAGGGGCTGCTCAAGCATATTAATATCCAACCCTCATTAAGCTGCAATTTCACACTCTCCTGTATGGCAAACTGTGTTTTATCAGTATGTGCCAACATAATAATAATAAAAAAAAAATCACATGCATGAAAATTGGAAAGCATGAGGCACAATCATAACTACTAGCAGTTTCACAGCATTTATTTTGTTCAATCCATTATGTGCTGTGAGAAAGTAGGGAGCTTGGGGAGCTTAAGCAGAACTATAGGACCACCTGCTGTTGAAGCATCTGTAGTGTGCAATCAGAAGGATACAGTAAGATATATGAGATCATTATTTGTAGGCTGTTACCATAAATATGTTGGTACATGTCTACCGTTGTATTCTTTGCCATGAGCAAAAGAAGAAGAAGAAGAAAGATACAATGTTTTGCATATAGGCATAGAATGATGAGTGCTTTAATAATACTATGTTTAAATTCCAAATTAAAAACAATAGATATTCTGAAAGTTCATAATTTCTTCTTTTCTAGCAAACAAATAAACAAACAAAACACACACACACACACATACAAAAGAACAAACAAACAAACAAAAACCACTTATTTTTCTCCCAGTAAAGGATAGTTGCCAATACAGAGATTTATTCCAACAGATCTGCAAGCTTGAGTGGCAGCCTCTGTGTCTGGCTGTTTTCAGGTGTAAATGTTTTTGCAGACAGTCTTACTGTGTTGAACTGCCAGTTGAAGAACATCTTTTCTGAGATTAAAGTGCAAAAAACATGATGTCAGTTTGAACTGTGCTTCAGAGACCACCTAAATTAAGCCAGTAACAAATAAGGTGTACAATACTGTTAAATGATGAAATTTCTATTATCATAAAAGTATAGAATCTTTAAGGTTGGAAAAGACCTCCAAGGGCATCTGGTCCAACTGTCCCTCTTCCACTAATATTACCCACTAAACCAAGTCCCTAAGTACCACATCTAACCTTAAACACCCCTAGGGACAGTCACTCTACCACCTCCCTGGGCAAACAGTTCCAATGACTAATCACACTTACTGAGAATAAATTTCTCCTAATTTCCAATCTGAGTTATTTTTTTAACTTCCTGACCTTCTGGATTGATTAAAGTCTCGTAAATTATGTGTAAGAAAATTCAGCACCAGAATCAGAGACAATTCCATGGCAATTTATTGATATCTAACCTCTACCTATTTGTACAAGGTCTGGCTGGGATGTTAACTTTCCCTGCAGCTGCCCATACAGTGCTGTGCTCTGCACTTGTAGCTAGAACAGCAGTGGTATCACACCAATGTTGTGTCTCCTGCTGAGAAGTGCTGGCACAGCATCAGGGCTCTCTCTAACCCTCCTAGGGGGTGGGCAAAAAAGTGAGAAAGAAACATCACCAGGACAGCCGACCTAAACCAACCAAAGGGATATTCCATACTATATGATGTCACACACAGCAATAAAAGGTGGAAAAAGGAAGAAGAGGGGAGGGGTCGGCTCTCATTGCAATAACATCTGTCTTCCTCCAGAATACCAGCTACGTGCATTGAGGCCCTGCTTCAAGGACATGGTCAAGCATCACTCATTTGTGGGAAGTAGAGAGTAATTTCTTTCCTCTGCACTTCCACATAGCCTTTCCTTGTTTTGTTTTGTTATTCTCTTTCCCCCTCCCTCTTCCCCTTTTCTTTTTCTTTTTTCTCTTTAGTTGAACTGTTTAATTAATAATAATATTTCCTTAATAATATTTTTTCTCTTTAATTAAATTATCCTTATCTCAAACCATGAGTTGTTCTTTCCTTTACTTCTTCCCATCCTCATCTGAGGGGGAGGAGTGAGAGAGCGGTTGTGGTGTTCAGCTGTCTAGCACGGTAAAACCACCACATATAGATTCCCCCAAAGGAGGATGCATATTGTGACTTTCTGACTTTCACACTTCCTTTTTCTTTGAAAACTCTATCAGAATATCAAAATTTCCCCCCATAATATTATAATAAAGAAAAATCTAGTGAAAAACTGGAGCGATGGAAGGGGTGGGGGGAAGGAATATTTCAGTGGAAAGAGGACTGTGCAGAGGACTGTGGTAACTGGGCAGCAGACAGGCAAACACAGAGTATTAAGGATATCAATATTGATATCATTTAGTGGCTGATGTTCACGGCTTAATTTTCTCTAGTCTATTAAACCAGTAAATATATCACTGCCATTATGGTTGCCAGCCAAAGAGTTTGCAAGGCCTCAAGGCTGACTTGTCAAGTTTTTTCTGAGCTTTTCTTGAACTACCTGGAGCTTTGTTTTTACTTGGTTTAGCTGTAACAACATATTTTCTAAAGACCAAGTGGTCATGCTTAATTTGTTATAAACATAATTTTTATCTAGATATTAGTAGCAAGTTATTCTGTGTAGAACAGGGTATTTATGACTCTGACATATACTGAACTAGCACAGAGAAATAAATGCCTGGCATGACAGCAAGGGCCTTGAAGTCTTGAGTGTGGTCTTATATTTTCAGTAATGATTTTTCACAGAAGTAGTGAGGTGAGAGCAGTCAGGTGCTAATGACAGAAATTTGAGAATCATCATAAATATGGAAAGAATTTGTGTTATTATATGGAAAGACTTTGATGACTATGAAGACCAGAATATAAGAATGAGGATGAATTTTATTTGAAAACAAACTAACAAAAAATCCATTCTGAAAATAACTTGGAGAGGTAACCTTATCACAGTCTACAGCTTCCTCATGATGGGGAGTTGAGGAGGAGGTGCTGACCTCTTCTACCTGGTGATCAGTGATAGGATCCAAGAGAATGGTATGAAGCTGCACTTGGGGAAGTTCAGACTAGATATTAGGAAAAGATTCTTCACCAAGAGGGTGATCAAACACCGGAACAGGCTCCTCAGGGAAGTGACCATGGAACCAAGCCTTCAAGAACTGTTTGGACAGTACTCTGAGAAATAAGGAATAATTTTTAGGTAGTTCTGTGTGGAGCCAGGAGTAGAACTCATTGATCTCTCTGGCCCTTTTAAACTCTGGTTATTCTATGATTCTATGAAAACAGCAGATTGTGAACAATGAAGCAATATGAGAAGGGATTTTTTTTTTCTTTATAAATGATAAAGTGGAAGAAGAATGGTCTGTCACAGAGTGATTCTGAGTAACTGAAGTAAAACAGTTGGAAGACAACAATTGTTTCCAAGAACAGCGTTGTCATTAATGTGTTAGTGTAATCACAAAAAAGCTTGTGAAACAGTATCTGAATAATCATATAATTCTGGTAATTTCCTTGATCAGGAAAATAACCAAAACACTGCTGTGAAGGACTTCAGAGAATAAGAATTATTGTCATGGTTTTGGCTGGGATAGAATTAATTTTCTTTCTAGCAGCTGGTATTGTTATCTTTAGGTTTGTGCCCAGTGCACCCTGCCAATAAGCACACAGTCAGAATCCACACAAAGCCTTTTAATGAAATAATTAATTATTATGACTCTGCAGAGTGAGGTGCTTGGTGATCTTTTGCAAAGAAAGCACACCTCTGGGTTGAATCACTGCTAGTTATGCACAGCAAACTTTTGAAACTATTTCTCTGTCTACTTTCAATTGGCTGTTTCAGCTTGCCTAACTTATCTCTACTGAGTTTACATTTTACAGAGGAAGGTTGCGGGAGGAGACGACGGGGACTGTGAACAAAACCCACAGTAGCATACAGTAGCATTTTGAAGGGTATGTTTTTTAATATTTTAATGACCCTTAATGAGCAAAAGGTTACTATGGGTCAGTCTGGATTCTTCCTTCAGCTGTTTTTCTCCTTTTTTTTTTTTTTTTTTTTTTTTTGTTAATTTTCATCCCTTACCTCCCTTGCTTCTGCTGCTTCAAGAATATGAGTTTCCCTGTTTTATTTGAGGTTTCCTTGTTTACCCAGCTTGATATTACAGTGTGGTGGTGTTCTGGATTTAGGATGAGAAGAATGCTGGTAACACACTGATGTTTTAGTTGTTGCAGAGCAGTGCTTACACTAAGCCAAGGACTTTTCAGCTTCTCATGCTGAAGAAGGTGGGATGGGACACAACCAGGACAGCTGATCTGACCTGGCCAAAGAGATATTCCTTACCACAAGCTGTCATGCTGAACTATAAAACTGGGGGGAGTTGGCCAGGGTTGGGCAGGCAGCTCCTGCTCAGGGACTAACTTGGCATTTGTCAGCAGGTGGTAAGCAATTGCACTGTGTATAACTTCCTTTGTATATTCTATTGTTGTTAATATTATTACTATTATTATTAATTTTCCCTTCTTTTTCTGTGCCATTAAACTTTCTTCATCTTTACACAGAAGTTTTTGTCTTTTACTTTTTTTTTTTTTTTAACATGGACATTCATGTTGAAATGCGTGGAGTATATAATGATTATTTTATTTTTGAAAATAAATTATTCTAAGCAGTTTTCTGGTAATAATTGTTGTTTTTATTTTTATAAGTTATTTTTATTTAATGACAATCCATTTCAGTGGAAAATACTCTACAATCTTTTGCAACAGCATTTACTGAATAAACTTTACATAACTGATGACTTTCATGGGAATATAACCTACATTTCTAGAAAGGAAAAAAGGAATACCTGGGGAACTACAGGCCAGTCAGTCTCACCATTGAGCCTGGCAAGATCGTGGAGCAGATCCCCATGGAAAATATGCTAAGTGGCCCATGGAAAACAGGGAGGTAATAGATGACAGCAAACATGGCTTCACTAAGGGCAGATCATACTATAGACAAACCTGGTGGCTTTCTATAACAGGGTTAACAACATTTGTGAATAAGGGAAGAACAACTGATATCATTTACATGAACTTCTGCAAAGCATTTGATGCTGTCCACATGACGTCTTTGTCTCTAACTTGGAGAGACATGGATTTGATGTATGGACCACTTGATGGGTAAGGAACTGACTGGATGTTTGCACTCAAAGAGTTGTGGTCATGTCTCAGTGTCCAAGTGGAGACCAGTGATGAGTGGTGTTTCTCAGGGGTTAGTATTGGCACTAGTGCTGTTTAACATTTTTGTTGGTGACATGGACAGTGGGACTGAGTGCACCTTCAGTGAGTTTGCTGATGACACCAAGCTGTGTGGTGTGGTCAACATACTGGAGGGAAGGGATGCCATCCAGAGGGACCTAGACATGCTTGAGAGGTGGGCCGGTATGAAAGTCATGAAGTTCAACAAGGCCAAGTGCAAGGTTCTGCACCAGGATCAAGGCAATCCTAAGCAGAAATACAGTCTGGGAGAAGAATAGGCTGAGAGCAGCCCTGAGGAGAAGGGCCTGGGGCCATTGGTGTTAACAAGCTCAACACGAGCTGGCAGTGTGGGCTTGCAGCGCAGAAAGCCAACTGTATCCTGGGCTGTATCAGAAGAAGCATGGCCAGCAAGGAGAGGGAGGTGATTCTTTCTTTCAACTCTGCTCTCATGAGGCCCCTACATGGAGTACTATTTTCAGTTCTTGGGCCCCCAGCACAAGAAGGACATGGACCTATTAGAACGAGTCCAGAGGAGAGCTATGAGGACAATCAAAGGGCTGGAGCACCTCTGCTATGAAGACAGACTGTGGGATTTGGGGCTGTTAAGCCTGGAGAAGAGAAGACTCCAGGGAGACCTTACAATGTCTGCAGTCTTTGCAGACCCTTAAGAGGGTCTACAAGAAAGCTGGAGAGGGACTCTTTAGTGATAGAAGAAGAAGTAGTGATAGAAGAAGTAGTAATGTAGTGATAGAAGAAGAAGTAATGATTTTAAACTTAAAACAGGGTAGATTTAGATTAGATATAAAGAATAAATTATTTTCAGTGAAAGTTGTAAGGCATTGGAAAAGATTGCCCAGAGAAGCTGTGGATGCCCAATCCTTGAAAGCATTCAAGGCCAGAACATTCTACACTGGTGGAAAAACATCATTTTTCATTAGTATACTAAAAATGAAATAAAGTAAAATAAATGGAGCTGACTACAAAAAATAAACCTGGGATAGGGAAAATTAAAAAAAAAAATCACAGGTGAGAGAGATACTGTCAGTCAGGACACAAGGACCAGTTTCATTCAATGTCTAATTCACACTTAATCCCCCATGCAAATGGGGATCTGAAAGACAGAAAATGAATTAATCTGATTTGTTCAGACAAAAGAAATAAATAAACAACAATATATTATATTAAAATAAACAACATTACAATAAACAACAAGCATATTACAATAAACAGCAAGCTAGTATAATAAAGATATTGATAGATCCATCTATCGTTAAGTGAGAAAAACAGGTATGTCCAGAGACCTATTCATCCTTGTCTAAGACATATGGTTTTTAATAACCTTTTGGAAATGGTTATTTCTCTTCTTAGATAATGAAAGGATTTTTTAGATGTAATCCTTCTACACTGTGTCACTTTGGTTCAACACCTTTTGCTATGTGCTATTACTTTGCAAGCATAGTATATGCAATTTAACAATGTAAAGGGATTATTTAGTAGCTAACACACAAAAGACAGCTAGACTTCAAGGACCTACGAGGCCAAGTACTAATTTGGAAACCACTCTGATAAGAAATGGAAAGGGTCTTTGCTGATGATGTAGGCATCAGCCATGCTTCCTGGAATGGATCATTCATGTTGTATATATGTTTTTCTTTGTGTGTGTATGTGTGTGTGTGTGTTGCATTTTTTTTTTTTTTTTTTAATTTACAAATATTTTGCCGGCAATTGTCTTAGACTAAATACCTAATTCAAGATTGGTAAAATTTGGTGAGATGAATCTTACTTCTTGGCTTGAGCATCCTTTGGAAATCGATTAGTGCTAAAGATAAATTAGTGTGAAATAGGCATCCCACTGCCAAAGTCCTCTGAAATATTTAACATTATCAGTGGATCACAGACTAGATAAAGTAAGGCCTGAGGGATCATTGTTCTCACAAGACATAGATTCAAGTCATAGGTTCAGGTTCATAGGTGTGATAAATATTTACTTTGTTCTTAGTAGCTTTACACATTCTTTTCTATCTCTCTAACTGGGATCTCTAACGTCAGGCTCAAAATAAGCTGTGTAGGCTTGCCTGAGTACTCATGTTTTTTGGTGATGTAGCGCTTTACTACAAAGGGTGTGGTTTTGGAGCCATTTAAGGACTATGAAGGAAGAAGCAGCTAAGACACACAGAAGGAACTCTGAGTTTAAGCCCCTTCTTCACTAGCTGTTTCTCTGTGTTATGCAGTTCTTTTGCTTTATCTCTTTTAACTCTTACTTGTTCAGTTTCTAGAGACAATGCTGTGGGTTAACCCTAGTAGACAGCTAAGCACTACACAGATGCTTTCTCATGTAACCCCAGAAAGTTGGGAAACAAGACTAGAAACATAAAAGTGAGAAAATTCATAGGTTCTGATTAAGACAGTTTAATATGAAAAGCAAAGGCTGCACACACAAGCAAAGTAAAACGTCCCATCGGCAGGCAGATCTTCTGCCATTTCCAGGAAAGTAAGGCTTCACCACACAAAATGATTACTTGGGAACTCAAATGCCATCACTCTAACTGTCACCCTGTCCTCCTTATTCTTTCTCCCAGCTTTTATTGCTGAGCATGACATTGTTATGCAATATCCCTTTGGTCAGTCAGGGTCAGCTGCCCTGGCTTTGTCTTGTGCCAGGTTCTTGTGTACTCCAAGCACCAGCAAGTTCAGGTGGGGCAACACATGAGAAAATGAAAAGACTGGTTCCATTTGAAGTGAAAAGGTTTGTTACTGTTATTTCTATATTTTAATTATTATTGGTAGAATTGTGGTTCAGTCTTATGGTGGAATGAATTAGTGCATTTAATTCTTCAGCTTGTAGAAAAATGACAAGGTTCAAGTGCCACAGTCAAAGTTCATCCCACTCAGTCTTCATTATCACAAGAATTTTTACATTTAAAATGTCAGATTTATTGTAGAATCATAGAATATCCCAAGTTGGAAGGTCCCTTATAGGTCCCTTATATATATCCAACTCCCTTATAGGTCTCTATAAGCGTCATCAAGTCCAACTCCTCGTACCGCACAGGTCTACCCAAAGGTTTAGACCATGTGACTAAGTGCATAGTCCAATTACTTCTTAAATTCAGACAGGCTTGGTGCAGTGACTACTTCACTGGGGAGCCTGTTCCAGTGTGCGACAACCCTCTCGGTGAAGAACCTCTTCCTGATGCCCAGACTAAACTTCCCCCGCCTCAGTTTAACACCGTTCCCACGGGTCTTATCACTGGTGATTACAGAGAATAGGTTACCTGTTACAGTAAAGGCTGATGACATCACACTGATGTCCCACAGACAGATGACATTCTGTGCAAGAAAGGATTTCAGGTCTGATGCTGTCCAGGTCTGGGATCAGTTTTTCATTCATTGGTTCCCGACACTGGAGTGTTACAATACCCTGAAAATTATCAATGCTTACAACCTATTCGTAAAAATCTGCTCACTTCATACCTAAAGTTCTACAGTTTCTGTCTTCTGGACCTTGTCTCTCTAGAGTTGTTTCCTGGGGCTTCTAGTGTTACAAATATATGTCATACCTGAGTAAAACTGAGAACAAAATAAAACTTATAGGAAAGGGCAAGACAGTAACCATCAGAATAAAAATTTACTACCAGGTTATGCATCACTGGAAAACTTTGATGCCCAGCTTTCCATTACAATTAGTTCTCCTCTTACGTGATCCATCAAGTGTTTTAAGTTGGCCTGTCCCTGAAAATAAACCAGTAAATTGGCCTGTGTCAGCCAAGACAGTATACCTTTATCCTATACACTGTTTTCAAATCTAATTCTAAATCTTCACCAGCTGAACTCCTCACAAATCTCAGCATGCCTGTAGTGGTTAAATGCAATTCATATATTGACAATGAAAATTGAAAAAAATCTGTAAATGTACCAATTTTAGATTTGTATCACTACCACAGAAATGTAAATAAAAGAGAAAAAAATGCTCTTGAGTAGGGAAGAAAATAACTGTCATACATGTATTTTTTTCCTTCATATACTCTATACCTCTCATTACTACAGTTTACCTCTGTGCTTTTAATTTATTTAAATTTCTACAGGCTATTTAAACATTCTTCAAGTGCCAAGCAACACAATATACAGTGATGGATACTTAACCATTTAACACAGAGTGACCTTAAATCTCAATGGCTCCTTGTTTTTAAACTCAAGCTGTATTTATATTCCAGCAAGTTCCTGTGCAGGAAGAGCTGCCCCTTTTCTGTTTCTCCAATAAATAATTATCAATCAACGTGTTGGAGGTTTTAGTTAGACAAATAGAACTACAGAATAAGTCTAGATTAATTGTTTTCTGTAAAGCAATACTTTCTTCAGAAAGTGACAATTATTTGTGGTCTGGATTTCTGAAGATTTGGACCCATCTGCTCATAAACTAGAAAAAAGATAAAGGACAGAAGTGAGAGTTCTGCATATGGAAGAGGGTGGAACATGAGGCAGAGATAAACTTTTTACCATTAAATTGATTTAAACAGAAGAAGAATTTAAACTAGAAATGAGTGTTGAATAGAAAATAAAATATTAAACTGAACTAACATTATTAAAAATGTGATGATTGTTGAGCCTGGAGAAGGGGGGGGGGGGGGGCCAGAGTTCGATGGAGTGTTGTTAGACATCTGTTTATGCAAATAAACCGGCTGCGAATTAAAAATTAAAAACAAAGACATTTCCTCTTTAGTGGCTTCTCTGACTGGGAAAAGTGAAACCATCAGAAGCTGACATTGCTATGATGAAATCTTATTAGAGTTCTTTCACTGACTTTAAAAAATAAACTGCAGGCTTTTTGCTTCATTTAGAAAAGACTGGTAGGGAAATAATTTCTTCAGTAATCATTAAATCTATCTGCAATTACGTTCAAAACTTAATGGATTAAAAAGCATTTTGCAGCCCTGCTGCCTGAAACATTTATTTTACTATCAAGCATAAGCACCCTGCACATAGAAAACAGGATGCTGAAGGTTTGTCCTGTGAAGGAAAGGTAGTTCCTAACGCTTATTTAAAAGTAGATAGCCTTGGTGGTGCAGCCATTGCCTATGTTAATCAGCATATTGCTCATTCTGTGTAAGTCTGTCTCAGTTCCTCTGAGACTAAAGAACTGAATGCAAAATCATATTTTGTTCCTCACCACTTTCGTAACCCTCTTTTGAATTCCTACTAGAGTCCCTTGAAGTATCTTCTTGACAATACTCCTAAGGGAATCTTGATCTTAGGATCGAGTGCCATTTAATGTGAACATATCTTATACAAAGATATTCTTCTACATTGCAGATGTGATATATATATATATTTATATTGTTTTCTAGTCTCTCTTTTCCAGAGTATTTTAGTAGGTTTATTGCATAAATTATACAATATATTATATATTATATTATTATATATTATATTATTATATATTATATTATTATATATATGTTATTGTATTATTTAGTGTTGTTGTGTTATTTAGTGTTGTTGTTTTTGTCATTTTTGGTTGGCTTTTTTATCTACAAAAAAAATAAAATTGTTTAAGAACTCTGAAACCAAACCACTAATCCAGGAGAACGTGGGAGATGTTGTTACACAGTTCCTGGTATCTCCCTTACCTAGTCAAGCCTATCTGTTTAAAAACTGCTTTATCATCAATGGTTCTTCTCTGCCAAGCAGAGCCTTCTTCTTTACTGGGGTCAGAAGGAGAAGTTCAGCCAAAGTGGTAAGTTTTAAATTTTATCCCCCTCTTTATCTTGCTAAGTCAGCGTGCCAAATGAGAGCTGTAATCACATAAGATCAAATATTGATATCCACATGTAGAAAAAAAAAAAAATCTCTTTTTTGATCAATTTTTATGTTCATGTAGCTGCAGCTTTGTACTTCTTTCAAATTAACAGTACAAACTAATCTGTTTGGTGGGCAAATTTAATTCCTTGTCAAATGAATGGATATTGAGCTTGCCATACTTCAGATAGCAAGAAACAATTGTTCTCAACAATGTATGCAAGGAATTGTTATGCAAGGAATATTATCATTGATGTTTTCGTTTTATTTATTTATTTATGTTGGTAACTAATTAATGGAATGAGGAGGAACCATGGAGTCTGATAATAAACCTCACTGTTGAGATGGTTCTGCAAAGCTCCTTCATGATACCAGCTTAAGATAATATAATTGTCTTGTCCTCTTCTTCCAAGACCTGTGTTTTGTTAATAAGATAACTCCTGCATCTGAGTAAAACAATATCCTCCTATGTTTACGAGGGATCTCGATGCCTAGATTCAAGTGGAAAGGAATACAAATATGCCTTTCCTTGCTACTGAGACTTACCCCTGTGAAATATTCACACCTTAACTAGAAATACTGCAACCTTGTATTTGTTTCCCTGCCAAAGGACTGTCGCTTCAGAGTAAATATCCCAGCACCACTCGTTAATGAAAGAGTAGCGATCTGACAGCTAGTTGATGTCTATAACTTGGAAGACCATCTACAGTGTGGTATATTATGAAATCAGGAAATGGGATTGATCTCGTTTCAGCAGTCCTTCAGTGTTGTTGACAGTAAGAGTCATATGATTGCTTGCATTTTAAGCATGCTTTGTCCTATGTTGAAGCACATAAGTAACTCCAAAACACTTTGCCAATTGATTTGGTCAAATCACCAGGTATTGAGGCCTAGTTTTCTCCTGTTGTGTATATGGAGGGCCTTGCTGAAGAGAAACAGAAAGCAGACAAAGCTTGTTTTTACCTCTTGTTTTTGTTTTCTTTTGAACTAAAATATTGAACAAACAATCCTGTATGCTTTGTTAAGACATTGTTAGATAGAAGGAAACCTGGATATGTGTTTGATTGTTTGTGTTTTTGATTGGTTGTTTCTATCAAGCTCCTTTACAGTTTTATTTTGCTACCCTGTATATTGAAAGTTACAGTCACGTAATTTTCTTAAGTTTATAGGGACGATGTTGCTTTATTTTTCTGCTGTCATTGCTTGAATTAAGAAGTAGCGTATTTTAAAGGTTTACCTGACCTGATATTTCCTTACGTTTCAACTTTCTTTATAAACAGGTGATTATTTTGGAAAGACATTCATACTTAATCTTATTGGCTTGCTAAAACAAGGAATTTAAGACCAACAGATAGATGCATATTACCTTTTTGAAGAGAAAATTGCTAGGTGGGCCAGAAGAGCTAACCTGAACAAAGCCAAAAGCTGAAAAAAAAAAAAAAAAAAAAAAAAAAAAAAGTAATTTCATGTAATTTCCTTGTGGGAAGGAAGGTTTGAAGGATATATAATATAAGATAAAAAAAAATGTTTGTTGAAAATAGTTGGTACATACAGCAAACAAAGGAAGATATTGGAATCTACCCATAAAAGTTAAAGACAACCAAATCTACCAAATATTAAAAAAAAATGTGTCTGTTAATATGCATGCAAGTAAATGTTCGTTGGGTCAGAAGAGTCATGAATATTCAAATGATTATCAGATGTTTTAAACTTGTAAATATTTAACCTACTAACTTGTTCTAGTTCCATATTTTCATTTTCCATAAACTGTTTATAGTTCATGACTTGTTCTATGTTATAAAGGAGAAATTTGTATGATCTATCATGCAGTTCAAATAATACTGCTGATAGTCCAAACAATTAATTTATGAACAGTTTATAAGCAAACAACAATACAACTGCTCTTCTCATAAAATTTGAATCCATATGAAGAAAAAAAAAAAAGAAATCACAAGCTTTAGGAATAGCTTGTGCATAACTAATAAATAATCTAAGAGCTGGTTTCACAAGTACTACTTAGCTGCAAGGAATCTGGATTTCTGTTCTTTGTGCAAGAAAATAAACTATTTCATATATTTTCAGATCACAATAATAATTAATGATTGTCTTTTGTATTTGGAGGATCATTTCATTTTGTTCCTGGACTATTCACAAGCCTGTATGAAAGAATAAGGCTTCCTTCCCAGTAGGACATGCCACAGTGTCCTACAAGGATAGGTTCTATTTTGGCCTAAATGAGGAACATCATAGAATTTATGACCTCTTTAAGTGATGTGTGATGTGATGTCATGTACTGAACAGAACAGTTCCAATGGGAAAAAATCTATATACATGTCAAGTAATAACAGCAACACCATGCAAATGTTATTTTCTAAATCATGTAAAGGTTTTCAAAATAAGAAGACACAGATTTTTGGCTGGTTTGTTCATTTAAAAAAAAAAAAAAAAAAAGGAAAAAAAGAATAACGCATGTGTACAGTGTGAAAGGTCATGCTCAAGAAGTGCCTTTCTTGTACGGCTGTACAATGATGCCCTTGCCATGGAAAGCACCAATAGCTCTCTCCAGGAAGAGGTGTCTCTATGCATCATATCAGGAACTACACCAGAACAATGGCCAATGTTTGTCAGACTGTAGCAGGGAGTGCTTGAAGTAGTGTAGACTGGCATACAGTAGTTGGATGTGTTTTCTTTTCACACACTATACTTTCATGGATCTCACATGCAAAGGTCTAATTACCCCTTGTCTAGACTGTGCATATTCCTCAGAAGTTGCTTTCAAGGATCTCACCGTGGAGGCTGTTGTGCTTGTTCCACTTATTGCAGGAACATTCTTAAATAGTTTTATTTCTGCACACTAAATCCAGTACTCTTACAGTATGACCTTAAATACTCTTGCATCAGTGACTGTTAACAGGTCTGAAAGTAGTGAATAAACAATCTGTATGCAGATAATTCGAAGAAAGCAGAACCATTGCTGGGAATTTGTTCTGCCTGCTGAATATACTACACTCCTTGATAAAACCTAGTTTAAATTTGCATTTTTAAATCACATATCATGGATGAATTCAAAAAATAAAGAAAGGTGTAAATAGAAGTGTCAGCCAGCACTTCTTGCTCTTGAAAAGACAGTTTAAATAAAAACGAGAAGCTCTGTAAAGTATAAAGACTGTCCAAGCAGGGAAATGTCAGATTTTATGTCACGCGTGCAGGCTGCTGGTACTCACAAGACCTTATCTCACAGGGGAATAAGCTAAAGAACAATGTGACTCTGATGGAGGTCAACACAAGAAGAATGCTTCCCCTGGGAAATGAGTAGCAGTGTCAGTGAAGCCATAGCCTTTCTCTTGAGTGTGTTATAGACTTTAATATGAGGAAAAAGAAAACAATGATTAACATTACATTTTTTGGGGGGGGGGGGGGAGGAGGGTTTCTTGTCTTCGATTGTGTTCTGTTC
>NC_048893.1:156912292-156923180 GCF_011077185.1 Oxyura jamaicensis
CTTCTCTTCTCTTCTCTTCTCTTCTCTTCTCTTCTCTTCTCTTCTCTTCTCTTCTCTTCTCTTCTCTTCTCTTCTCTTCTCTTCTCTTCTCTTCTCTTCTCTTCTCTTCTCTTCTCTTCTCTTCTCTTCTCTTCTCTTCTCTTCTCTTCTCTTCTCTTCTCTTCTCTTCTCTTCTCTTCTCTTCTCTTCTCTTCTCTTCTCTTCTCTTCTCTTCTCTCTTTCTTCTTCCTTTCTTCCTTTCTTCCTTTCATTCGTTCGTTCTTTCGTTCTTTCGTTCTTTCTTTTCTTAAATCTTCTTTCACCAAGGCACAGTGTTGCTCATTAGCCCAGCTTCAGCCAGTGGTTGGTCCCTTTCAGAGCCAGCTCTAACTTGTTCATATCTAACAAGGGGCAGCTTCTGGACTTTTCCCACAGAGGCCACCCCTGCACCCCCTCCACAGTCCCTTCCCTCCTTTCCTTTCCCCTCCCCTCCCCAGCTATCAAAACCTTAAAACCTCGCACATAAACGCAATAGTTGCTCAGGTCATATACTTCATCTGTGTCATTTCCTTCCCCTCTCATTACAAATAATAATAAATAAATATATAATGAAAGTCATGCTAAAAGGTCCAAGAAAATGCTAAGATGTGTATAGGAATGACATGTTAGCCTCCTGCATCTACTCATGAGGTATAAATTGGAATAGTCTCCAAAGGACTAATACCCTTTGTATCTGTGAAAGATACAAGTGAATCTATAAATAAATAAATAAATAAATAAATAAATAAATAATTTTTGAGAGTGCTGCCTTTCATCCTTGAAATAACACAGTCGTCAGGAGTGAATATATTGATATATTGGAAATAGACAACTTGATTTGAGGTTACCTTTTGCCTAAAGAAGTTCAGACCTACAGTTTATATTACCCAAAAGCTAGGATCTTTCAGATCATCAGAGAATCCTTTAGTTCATCAAATGAAAATTAGGTATTGCACAGCATAAATGGTAAGATTTGTCAACCAAAGCCAAAACTTTGGAAGTATTTGTGGTTTAGGGTCTGGGGCATTAATCTAGGAAGGCTAGTGCCTGCTTTCATCATTACCTGATGGTTTTGGTTTTGTATTGTTTGTTGTTGCTTGTGTTGTTGTTTGCTTGCTTGTTTGTTTGTTTTTTGAGGGGAGAGGGAGAGTATATGTTTTATTCTATCATTATTTTTATTTCAGAAAAAATGCATACAAAGTATGGGCAAGTGGGACTGGAGGAGCCACAGCTTCCGAATGGCTAAATGCTCTGACATACTTTGGTCACCTCAGTACACTGTTGCACTCCCTCCTTCTCTTTGATCTTATCTAATGTTTTTGCACCAAGGCTGAGCTTCAGCAAGTCTCCAGGAAAAGTAGCTCCTAGCAAGAAATGCCAGAAATCATAGTGGTTATGTCTCACTTCTCTCGAGTGTAAGCAAACCATATAGGAATCAAATCAGTAGGATTTGCCTTTCAGATCTTAGAAGTCCTCAAATCTTCAGCTTCCATTTTGTCAGTAAGAGGTATAACTACCAACCATCTGTAGGACAAGGGAGAAGATATGATCCATTCCTGTCATATATAAAGACCTTGCCCCAGTTCATTAGTTTTTCTCTGATTAAGGCAAAAGGATTTTTGATCTTTGTATTTGGACCTTTGCCTTGTCAATGCACGTAGCCAGATTAGCCTGTATGATGTTTCGCACAGGACTAGACAGATACTGTAGCTATGCTAATCAAATTAGTCTGAACATTGAAGAAAAACACTGAGTTACACAGAAGGGATAGGCACATGCTTGCTTATTTATTTGGGTTGTAGTAAAAGTGTGAATGTATTCCCAAAGTTTTTGTTTCAGGCACTTAAACAGTCTTTTGGGACTAGTCCTCTGTGGATAGTATCTGGGTTTGTATTTCTAAAAAAAAAAAATAATAATAATAATAATATTTTTTTTGTCTATTTTAAAGGAAGAAGAAAACATATATATGTATGCATTTCTATTGTTTTTCTGTATTTATATATTATGGTATATATTTACCCTAACACAAATGACTTTAAGATGTATATTTACCCTGATATCTGGGATTGATTTTAGGGTAAGTTACTTTTTGAAAAATGTTTTATTTTATTTTATTTTATTTTATTTTGTTTTGTTTTGTTTTATTTTGTTTTATTTAAAATATTTTTGAATTTATTTTGGTTCTGCTGGGATGAAAATTTCACATGTATATTTACTACCATTGGACTTTTTTAGTGTAACTAATGAAATTGCAAGTGTTTCAGTCTTTAAAAAATCAGTTGGATCTATTTTTGGATCTTATCTTGACTGTACAGTGCTCAGAGTGAACTACAGAAATGTCTTTAAGTGACCTACAATAGCATTTCTGTTCATAAAAAATCCCATAGCTTTACAGTCCAGTGTCTCATAGCTCTGCAGGCTAAAAAAGTAGGCTAATCTCAAGGGGGCAGTCCCTTCCCAGTGGAACAAAATTCTTTAGAATTGTTTTGCAGAACCAAAAAATAGCAAATTTTTAACTTAAGGGAAACAAACAAACAAACAAAACACCACATATGGGAAGGATAGCAATAACAAAAACTGGATATTAATTTTGCTTCTTGTAAATTTGAACCAGGTTCGTATATTGTGGGAAAACATTTTAGGTTTTTGGCACAGAATGAGTGTTCCCTTGACAACATAGTCACTGTTCTATAAACAAGTTATTTGAAGTCATTACGGGATCTGAGTACAAGAAAAATCCTATCACACTAACCTAAAAGGCAGCTGCCAGAAGTGTATACATATATACATGTATCCCACAACACATATAAAGAATCTGGGATGCCATCTGTATGCAGGTGGTGTATATCAGTTCAGTTTCTGGGATATCACTACATAGTCAATAGGAAACATTATTATCTGAAAAACTGATATGCATTCATGTCATTCCTCTTCCTCCTGTGCTTCTCAGAAAGGAATAACAGAATAGGACCAGCACCTTTTCCATCACAGGAACTTTAAATGATGACTCCATCTTCTTTTCTTCCCAGCCTTCCCATACAGGGGTGGGGAATAATTAAGGAAAAAAAAAAAAAAAAAGACTGAGGAAAAAATTAACATTGAAAATATTCCAAATATATTTGCAATTAATTACTACTCAAATAATTAGCCTTTTTAAAACTCTTTCTGGATAAAGGTTAGCTTGACCACCTTGAAAATTGTGCATTAGCCACTTTACCACCTAAAAAGTCAAAACTATTAAAGCAGGAAGATATACTACGTTCTCAAAAGCAGTACATACAATGGTACATTTCAATTAAATCAGTGAATCAAAAGGCCAGAACCACAGTTTAAGCCCTGGCACATGGTTTTTATCTTGTTATGAGTCACACCATGATACTAACCTGAAAGGATACTAAGTGGTCTCTGGCCCTTTCTTTCTGTAGGTGTAGTATTTCTGACACATAGGATAGCCTAAAACAATGACATTTCCAATCTAGAAATAGGGCAAGAAGCATAAGAGAGAAAATAAAAGCTTTGGAAAAGGAGGAAACTCCACTGAAATTTCTATAGAAGTAGTGAGCATCATTGCATCAGAAGATATATGACCTATTATTCTGAAAATGAATAGTAATCTTATTTAATCTGTTATTTTTAACATTATATGCAGGTGGACGAACTGGTCTTTGTCAGAAAATTTTGTTGTATCATTAAAACAAAAATAGCAATGTGGGTGTAAATAGGTAAAATACATTGTTTAGAATAAAAAGTTTATTCCTACTATAGTCATATATAAACTATATGTAGAATAAATTCCAAATTGGATAATGAAACATTTAGTAATAGTGTCTCAGAAAAAATGTTTTACACTTTTGGGTTCAGGGATCACTAGTAGGGAAGAGTTTGAAAATATTTTCTAGGAGCTCAGAACTCTCTCGAAGGAATATGTAACAAAGCTGATAGCTCAAGGCCAAGGGAATTTTTATGCCTCTGATACATAGCCTAAAAAAAACAAACAAACAAACAAACAAAAAAAAACCACTGAATTTTTCATTTCTACTCTGGAAATTTTATGGGTAATGACCTAACTAATATTAATAATAATAATAATAATAATAATAATAATCACTAATCGCCATAGGAAAATAAGCCAATGAGCTATAAAAATTGTTGATAGTGTGTTTGGTAATAAATAACACAGAGAAATATGTGTTTCATCAGTCCTCCCCCGAAATAAAAGTATCCAATAGTTCCTAAATGTCTGGTAGTTTTGAGGTGCTAATGTTAGCAGAAAATTTGCAGATCCTTACTTAAACATTCCCACACTCACTAAGTGATGTTCCATCTTCTGAAGAGAGTTTTGAAACTCCAGATCCTGCCAGTTAACTTCCAGCTCCCATTTGGTATTTTCCAGATTGATGACTGTTCACATTCACAAATTATGACTATACAGTAGGTGAGGAATCATGAGAAGATCTTTTTCAGTCTCAGTTCTTTCAAGCCCAGAAGGCAGAACAATGGCATTTTTTTCCCTATGTCCAAGTAATCTAACATTCTCACTGTATTTTATTTTGAGAAGCATAGTACTTAGTCGCATAGGTGAACTGTTGTTAGTGCAATAATCCCCTTTGTTCATCTGAACTTTTTTTTCTTTTCTTTTTTTTTTCTTTTTTTTATAAAACTGTCTTCTGTCACAGAGAGAGAAGTTATGGCTGATGCCTTAGGCATCAGAAGACCAAAATATGTTTTGTTGAGTCTATAGAGTACTAGCAGAAGAGTAGTGCCCATAGCCATTACTCCTTTCCGTCTGGCCTGTCTTCTTGATATGCTTGTGCTTCATGTTGAAGTCTTAGAAGTGCTCGGTGTCTTCTGTCAGTTAAAAAAGGTGCTGTTTGCAGAACAGATGTTACATTTCTTTTTCACTGGAGGAAATTCAGCTAGCTGATCCTGTTAGTATGATCAAGTGCTATATCCTTCTGTTGAGACAGAAGTTAAAGGGGCAATCAAGTGGAAAAAAATAAAAATAAATGACCTTTCTATGATACACTAAAACTAAACTAATTGTAACAAGGATTGTTTATGTCTTACCAGAAAAGAATTGTGATTTTGTTCTTGTTGTTGTTGTTTGACTGTGTTTTTTTGTTTGTTTTGGTTTTGATTTTGAGTCCAACTCTAATGTTGCTGGTTTTACTTTTCCCCTTCTCATATCAATATTTGTATCTACAGCTTCTGTATATTCTTAAATAAATATCCTGCTTCTTACTATTGCTTCAAGTATCAAACAGTTCTGTTTCATTTAGAAACTGTATTTCTGTTTGCATTATACATAGAGTTGGCATGGAATTCTACTTCAATTAAACACATTTTACAAATTGAAAAAATCTCAACATAAATACTTCTCAATGGAGTTCTTTACTTACAGGCAGGGCATCCATTTATTAATGTGATTTAAATATGGACATATTGCAAAAAGTGCATACTTGTAATATGTAAATACTTAAATACTGTCTTCAGTAGAGAAGACCAATGTAAACAATGTGTCTGAACTTCTCTTTAATGTTTATTCATTTTTGCCTTAAAATTTTGTCAGAAACATGACTTGCTCTAGTAAACTTTCAGCTTTCATACACAAAGTGGTACAAAATGCTAACCATGTCTATTGTTAAAGTATCCTGTTCTTTTACATCTAAGTTCAGTTTACTTAATCTTTTCAACTAGTCTGACAAGAACAGACCTATTCAATGAATTATTCTTAATATAGAAGTAAATATTTTAGCAATTTTCAGTTTAGAGAGGATGTTTATTCACATCACATATGCCTTTTATTTCTTATGAGCTGAGGTAATAACTATAAACCTTATTTTAAGTATCTGTAGTCTAGAAGGCTACACTAGGTATGGAAGGTATGGAAGCTCCCATCATAGTAGGCAAATGTAGCCAGCACAGCCTCAAACTTTATATCACTATTTAGCTGTCAGTTGTGTTTGGTCAAAGCCCAAGACATTTGTCTTGATACCGAACAAAATATCTGTAATTTTTAAATACATCCCAATGAAACCCCTGAAACTGTACTTATACATATTGGAAAAGGATGTGCTTGTATGACACACTGTGTGTTTGTATGAACCCTGTGTGATTTTATATTCATAAATAACATTAGTATAGATGCAAATAATCACTCAAACATGTGTTTGTACCTTTACTAAAATTATACAATGTGGCTTTAGTAATTCAACACCTGTTACATTTTATCAGTCATTAAAATCTAACTATTTATTGCCTCCCCACATCTGAATGAATCTTACGTTACTGAAGAAACAATACAAAACAATGACCTGTATTAACTGCTAGAACATATCCAAGGCAATGGACACAAAACTTTAATCACTGTTCAACCCGACACAGAAGAGATACACCACATCATAGAAAAAGTGAAGAAGGATGGAGAACACCATTGGTGGGAAACTATTTTTTGGATGATCACTGACAGCAACAGGAATTTTTAATTTCATGCTTCATCCAGTTCTGATTTTACTAGATGCATTAATGCATCTATTGCTTTTAATCATATTGTATATTAAAGTACACGATCAAAAAACAGAACTCCAACCACACAAAACAAATGGATGGCAATATCTCACTTGCTGAGGATCTGCAAGCATGTAAATGATTAATGTACTATTTATGACATAGGAAAATCAAGAGGTAACCATACTACCACTTCTGAGAAACGTAAGATGAACTGATTAGAGTTATGCAGTGGAATATGACCATGTATCCCTCCTCACTCCACCTGTGGTTTGGTTGTTGGCTTGCTCAAACACTGGCTGTTACACCCAAGGTCTGGCTCATGCAGATAGTCACTATGGTACTGGCTACATCTTTGGCCCTGCTCATGCAGACGGAGACCACAATATCATGTCAAACTGGGTGAGAAGATGCTGACAGACAAACATCCTTCTCAGCAGTTGAGGACCAGTGGAGCATGTCCATCCAAAAACCTGTTAGTCCACCCTCTATTACCCCATAAATAGTAAGCAGACCAAGAGCCCCTTGAGATCTTCAGCATGGCAGTTAGCTGCACAACAGGATCTCCTGTTGAGTAGGGATGTCTCTCAAGGTCATGTCTGCTGCAGAGATCTCTTACTCCTTGTGAGAGATTCCTTGTTGCAAGAGATCCTCAGTGCATGATTAATAGCTTGCTAAACTTCGTAAGTTTCACTAAAATTACATCTTAGATTGTTTGTGCACATATAATCCTTGAACATAAACCATTGACCAAGTCTGGGACTAGGAGTGGATTCAGCTTCACCTGTGTGCCTTACCTCAGTAGTTCAAGGAACTTAGAAAGCAAGGGACCCACTCTGAATCTCATGACTCAAATGGAAGGTCTTTCATCTGAAGCATCTGTGCTAAATTTAGTTATCTACATTTGCATTTCTAGCATGTCTATTTTTGGCTAGATACTCTAATATATGCTACCTGTCCTTCAGTGACCACTTAAGGGAGATACAAGACTCCAGTAGTCTTTTGAGCCTATCATTCTGTTCTCTCAGAGATCCTAATTTGTTCATAGTTATCATAGATATCTATGGTTAGTCACCTGGAAAACTTATAATATGGACATCTCCATATGAGCTGGGTTTCTATACTCTCCTTAAAATCAAAAGAACAAAACTGTCATTTCCAGAGTACAAATCATAGAGGTCTAACATTTAGAAGAGCTCAGATAAATAAATCTCTTATTTTCCTCTCTGACTGGAGAGACTCAATTTCTGTCCCAGAGATAGACGCCTATGTTTTGATGTAGTGTGTTTACATGACAAGGTTTTGATATCGGGGAGCTGCTGGGGTGGCTTCTGTGAGAAGAATCCAGAAGCTTCCCCATGTGAGGTATGGGCCAGTTTCAGCCAGCTCCAGGGGGACCCACCACTCTCCAGAGCTGAGCCAAAGTAATGTTGTTTGTGCCTCTGTGAGAGCACATTTAAGAAAAGGAAAAAAAAACTGTTGGGCAACAGCAGGGAGAGTGAGGAGTGAGAGACAACCTTGCAGACCCCAAGGCTGGTGCAGAAGATGGGCAGGAGGTGCTCCAGGCACAAAGCAGAAGTTCCCCCGTGGCCTGTGGAGAGGCCCCTGTTGGAGCAGGCTGTCCCCCTGCAGCCCATGGGTCCCACATGAAGCAGATCTCCATGCTGCAACCCGTGGAGGAGCCTCCGGTGGAGCAGGTGGATGTGGCCTAGAGGAGGCTGCGGTCCATGGAGAGCCCCCGCAGGAGCAGGCCTGGCCTGGAGCTTCAGCCCGTGGAGAGGAGCCCACACAGGAGCAGGGTGTCTGGGGGGAGCTGCTGACCATGGGGGATCCAGATTGGAGCAGTTTGCTCCTGATGGATGGGCCATGTGGAAAGGACCCATATTTGGGGCAGTTTTTGAAGAGCCTGTAGAAAACCATGCAGGATCAGTTTGGGAAAGGATGGCATCCCGTGAGAGGGAACCCACATGGAACAGAGGCAGAGAGTGACCGTGAAGGAGCAGCAGAGACAAAACGTTAGGGAGTGATTGCACCCCCCATTCCCCATTCCCCTGTGCCTCTCAGGGGAGCAGGTGGAAAAGAGTGGAATGTGGGGGGGGGGGGGGGGGGGGGTGTTTTTAATTTGTTATATTTATTTTTCACTTCTCTAGCTTGTTATTTTCCTGTCCTTATCTCAACCTTTGAGCCTTTTTTATTGTATTTTCACCCCTTTCCCTTTGAGCAGGGGGGAGGGAGAGAGCTGTTGTGGTGGAGCTCGGCTGCTCACCCGAGTAAAACCACCACATTTGGCCATAGGAGTTGGACTTGATGATCCTTGTGGGTCCCTTCTAGATCAGAATATTCAATGAATCAATAAATTCTGGTAGTTCTTTTCCACAATCACATGAGAGAATTATACAATGCATGTCAGAGTAAGATTTGTGGTTGTCTTTCTACAGTTTATAATATGCAAGAAAAATATATCCTTTGAAATGTCTGTCACAGAAGCACAGTTATTCATAAATTTCAATAAGTTCTGACTATCATTCCAAGTATCTTTCTGTTGGAATAAAATTTAAGTAAGGAAGAAATAAGCTTCATTTATCCAGCACTTGTGTCTGTCATTAATTAATTAATTAATTCTTTCTTTCTTTCATTCATTCTCATAATCATTGTGGTGGTTTTACTCAGGTGGGCAGCAGAGTTCCACCACAACTGATCTCTCACTCCCCCTTCTCAAAGGGAAAGGGGTAGAAAGTACTAAACAGAGGGCTCAAGGGTTGAGATATGGACAGGGAGATCTCTCAACAATTATCGTGACAGGGAAAACAGACTCAGAGTAGGGAGATAGTAAGATTAATTACCTATTACTAAAAAGCTAGAGAAGTCAGAAACAAAGGAAAGAAACCAAAACGCCTTCCCCCCATCTGCCCTCTTCCACCTCTTCCCCCCGAGAAGCGCAGGGGAATGGGGGAATGTGGGTTATGGTCAGTCTATAGCACTTTTTTTCCATCACTCCTTCACAGTCACTCTCTATCTCTGCTCCAACCTGGGGTCCCTCCTTTGGGATGCTGTCCTTCCTGAACTGATCCAGCGTGGGCTTCCCACAGGCAGCAGCTCTTCAAGAACTGCTCCACATATGGGTCTGTACCATGGGGTCAACCCATCAGGAGCAAACTGCTCCAACCTGGGTCCCCCACGGGCAGCAGCTCCTGCCAGGTCACCTGCTCCTGCTTGTTCTCCTCTCCACAGGCCACAGCTCTGGCCTGGAATCTGCTCTGGTGGGGGTCCTCCACAGGCCACAGACTCCATCGGTGCAGGTCCACCTGCTCCACTGTGGTCTCCTCCAGGGGCTGCAGTGTGGAACCCTGCCCCACTGTGGTACTCCATGGTCTGCAGGGGGACAGACTATTTTACCATTATCCTCACCACAGGTCACAGGGGACTTCATCTCTGGTGCCTGGAGCACCTCTCCCCCTCCTTCTTCACTGACCTTGGCGCCTGCAAGGTTGTTTCTCAGTCCCCTCTGTCTCCCAGCTGCTGTTCCACAGCAGTTTTTGTTTGTTTGTTTTCCCCTTTCTTAAATATGCTCTCACAGAGGCGAAAACAATATTGTTTATTGGCCCGTCTCTGGACAATGGAGGGGCCCTTACCTAACATGAGGCAGCTTCTAGTTTCTTCTCGCAGAAGCCACCCCTATGCCCCTTTGCTACCAAAACCTTGCCACATAAATCCACTACAATCATTTATTTTTACTTAAAGTAATAACTAAGCAAACTTAATTTTTCGCACTGAGGAAGTACACCTTACTAAGTGTTCATCAATAAAATAAACATAGCATTAAGACCTCAAACTTCTTTTTGTTGTGACACATTTTATGCTTAAAAAGACTGCAAGAGACAGATTATAGCATAGAATTAATGTCATTTTCTATGTGTTTTAGTGCAAATAGTTGACATTCACAATAAATAAGTTTGCATCAATAAGGACTTTATACCTATAGAACATGGAGCCAAAGCCATGCTTTGCTGCAGTTTATGTCAGTTCCTTCTTATAGTGGCTTGACTACACATCATCATGGTCATAGTACTTCAGATATAGCTACAGTGATGTAGTACACAGTTCTGCATTCTTATCCTGAATTTCTCTGTTTTGTTCTGAATATTTTATAAATGGGATAAATTTATAACACTGCTCTAGATATATCCACATTATCACCAAGTGAACAGGTATGTCTATATGGCATGATGCCATGGCAGAGGAAATAGCTTTGTCTTGAGAGTCTTTTGCAACAGGATTAATTAGCTCAGATGGATTTATGTTTTGGCATTTCTACTTTTCTTTCTTTCTTTCTTTCTTTCTTTCTTTCTTTCTTTCTTTCTTT
>NC_048893.1:156923190-156925309 GCF_011077185.1 Oxyura jamaicensis
TTTCTTTCTTTCTTTCTTTCTTTCTTTCTTTCTTTCTTTCTTTCTTTTTCTTTCTCTCTCTCTCTCTTTCTTTCTCTCTTTCTCTCTCTCTTTCTCTCTTTCTCTCTCTCTCTCTTTCTCTCTTTCTCTTTCTTTTTTTCCCTAGGATTAAAAAAAAATAATAATTTGTGCAATTCTCCCTCATATGCTCTTGAGCAAAATGCATTAAATTAAATTTTACATTTTCTAATATGACTTGTAAATGAAATCTTACATGCTCATCATGTCCAGTGTATGCAAGAAAGAATATAATTCTTTGTTTTTACTGTGTAAGCTGTACACAATGCAAGAATATAAAAGAAATAGAAAATTATAAGAAAAAAAAATATCTTCCATTTTAATGGCTGTTAGAAGAATTCTGATTTGTCTTTGTTTTGTTCCCTTTTGTTAGCAGACAGATAAATAGTAAGAGCCTCAGTAAATGTAGCAGCTCAGGCAAGTTAGTGTCTCATAATTTTTCATGATGACAGGTTATAATGACATATACTGTTATGTTGCCAACTCTTATTAGTGTAAGCTGAAGAACTGTAGTCCTGTCATTTTCTTCAGCTGCCCTGTTTTTGTTATGGCATGGCATTACATCCTTGCTTTAAATCAAACATCTGTTTTTTATGCCTACAACCAAGCTGAATCATAGAATGGTTTGGGTTGGAAGGGACGTTAAAAGTTCACCTAATGACAACCCTGCTGCCATGGGCAGGGACACCTTCCACTAGACCACATTGCTCAAAGCCCTGTCCAATCTGGACTTGAACATTTCCAAGGATGGGGCATCCACAGCTTCTCTGGGAAATCTGTTCCAGTGCCTCACCACCCTCACAGTAAAGAATTTCTTCCTTATATCTAATCTAAACCTACCTTCTTTTAGTTTAGAACCATTACTCCTTGTCCTATCACTACATTCCCTGATAAAGAGTCCCTCCCCAGCTTTCCTGTAGGCCCCCGTTAGTCACTGGAAGGTTGTTACAATGACTTTGTGGAGCCTTCTTTTCTCCAGACTAAACAACATCTCTTTCATCCTGTCTTCACAGCAGAAGTGCTCCAGACCCTTTTGGCCCTCCTGTGGACTTGTTCTAATAGGTCCACATCCTTCTTGTGCTGGGGACCCCAGAGCTGAACGCAGTACTTCAGGTGGAGTCTCACAAGAGCATAGCAGAAGGGGAGTATGAAGAATACTGGATGTATACTATAGTAAGGAAAAATGAATATTTGGCTATTTATCAAAAAAAAAAAAAAAAAAAAAAAAAAAAAGTAGATTATGCGAAAAAGATATCTTCTCTTCAACTTTAATTTCTAAATCTTTTTGCAGGATTTTATTTTCAGGGATTTATTTTTTTTTTTTAGATTGTTTTTTTTTGAGATGAAATTGACAGTTAATCCCCTTGTTTCTAGACTATTGTCATCTGCATAGAAATACCAAGGATACTTTTCCTGTTCATGTATAGGTAAGAAGAATAGTAACTGAAGGAAAAAGAGCACCACCAAAACCTTCCAATATGGATAATATTGACAGTAATTAAAAACAAAACAAAACAACAACTAATATGGACATTCTCTATATTAATAGCTTTTTTTAATAATTAATGTTTGGAGCAAATAAAATACATGAAAATTTTGGGGAAAAAATGTCAGTGGTGGTGTTTTTAAAGCAGTGGACTCAGTTTTTAAAATCATATTCACATTTCAAAAGGATTTCCCTGAAAATAGTACAAGAAATATGATGTGCATTATATGTGCCTTCACAAAGGAAGCAGTATTCTGTGATTTATTTGACAATACACAATCATGAAATTGTGCTTATGGGTGGAAAAGATGGAATGATATTGAACTTTTAGGAGGTTTAAGCAGTCAGAGATCTCTATAGTGAGTTCATTGGGAGTTATTATTTCATTCTGAATATAATCATACTATGTAGTTCTATAGTCTATAGATTATTTGCAGATTATTAGGGAAGGAGGAGTTTGGGAGAAAGTTTTTAACATCTTTTGAGGGAGGGGTTAGGTCGAGGAAGGAAAACAAAAAGAGAGAATAGAGGAGAGGAGAGGAGAGAAGAGTAGATGAGAGAGGAGAGGAGAGGAGA
>NC_048893.1:156925709-156932213 GCF_011077185.1 Oxyura jamaicensis
GACAGGACAGGACAGGACAGGACAGGACAGGACAGGACAGGACAGGAGGCCATGCCACTTTTGTGTAAAAATAGTTTTTTACTTTTCCTTGAACCTGTCTGAGAGAGATTAGTGGAAAAAATGACCTTTAAATTCAAACAAAATTCAAAAAAGGCACATTTCAGACCCCAGCTGAGGTAAGAGCTATTAATTTTCTATTATACCATTTATTACTATCTACACAATAAGGATCTTGTCTCACTCCATCCTTCACATTGATCCTCTTTATTGTATAGCTAGTTTAAGGTTTTTTGACTTAGTTTACAGAAAGCAGCAGCTGATCAACCTTATCATTTCAGCAGAGAACATCATACCTGTCATCTTGTAGGCAGATCTTTGATTTCTAGGGTGTTGAGCTGTATGTCAACTCAGGGTTAAAAGGAGACAATGGTTTATGAAATATATCTTTTAATTTGCAACTCATAGGCTAAGTACTTTGCATGGACACATTTATGCATATCTGAATTAAAATTGATTTTATCTATTTATCTATTTTATTTTTAGGATACAAAATTAACTTCTATCAATAATAGGTTTTGTTTAAAATTATGTCTCTACCTGCATTTGGATTCACAGATCATAAGGATGAAAATTAGGAAGTCTCCAGTCCCTTACAGATCACTCATCAATTGAGTTACTCTGATATCTGTTGTGCAATTTATAGCCTAAGGAATTATGGTTTCCCTGTGCAGCAGCTGCAGAAGCAGGTGCTGGATTTGTTTTGGTGGCATGCATCCAAAAAAACTTAAATACAAAACAAAAATGATTTCTGGGCTTTTGCCAGGTGGTCCCACTTTTCCATCTGGTGGAGAGATTTTAATTTGCAATCACTTTTTTTTTTTTTTTTTTTTTTTTTTTTTCCCTTAATGCCTTTGGGCCTTTGCAGTCATATTTATTTTTAAATGCTTGTTTGATTGGCAGCCACAATTCATTTTGACAGCTCTCTGAGGTTAGATCACCTTCTCATAGTATTATTATGACTCGCTACAAGCAAGATTATGAGTTACTTTGGGTGGGAGTCTAGGTAAACCTGACTGAATCATAGAATCATAGAATCATTAAGGTTGGAAGAGATCTGCAAGATCATCTGGTCCAACCATCACCCTACTACCAACATCACCCACTAAAACATGTCCCTAAGTGCCAGGTCCAACTGACATATATGATAACCATAGTGAAAGATTCGAGGCCACTGGGGCATGAAGTTTTAGTGAATTCTCTCCATAAGACTGGATGTTTTCTGAAGAAATACACCTATAGCTTTATTGTCAGATGATGACATTCTCTGTCCTAGATTTTAGGCAGGTTACAGTAGAATTTTTTCACTTAATATGCATTGATGCACAGGACTGTATTGACCAGAAAAATGAAATTCTGGTGCAGGGCAGGATCGCTTTTCCTAAAGGTATGTATAGCCTGCAATCCACTCATCATACTCGAGCATAGGTTTGAGTAAGGTAGCATAGTGGTACATTCAGAAGTGATGATCCTCATGTACAAACTAGAAAGGTTGTGCAAACTGTAGTGACAGAATGCCCACCTGTCTCATTAGAAATTGTTCACTGTAGGAGTCTTACCTGCACTTATATAATGACAGAGACAAAAGACAGTTTTTTAGTACTTCAGTGGCAGAGGGCAGTGCAATATGATAATAGCCTGCTTTCATGCTAGAAGGTCTTTGAAAAAGCTAGAGCTTTTGATTTCTGTAATAATATTATTAGAATTGAAGTTAACCACTGTGGAACTGCAAGAACTGCAAAATCGTACAGGAAAAAAAAAAAAAAAAAAAAAAAAAAAAAAAAAAAAAAAAAGATATATTGTATTATATACTGGTAGGTATGTAACAGACCTACCAGATTCAGCTTACATTCACTCACTGATTATGTATGTAGCCCTGCTACACACTTTAACATTCTTCTTCTATACTAATGTCTTCTAAACACTACAGATTGCTTTTGCAATATGTAAACTTTGTTTCTCTTAACAAGTGAGAATACATCTGCCCAGGAAGATTTCTCTGCTTCTTCCACATTCATAAAGAAAAGAATGTATGAAAGAGACAAGAGACCAATTGTCCTTCAAAATATCAGAGGAAGAGTCATGAGTGGAAATGTAAGTGCCTAATATCTCTTTTAAATTGTACTGTATATTGCAAAATATTTCCCCTGCCAATCTTATTTATTAGAGAAGCTCTTAATGTTACTGAAACAGGGAGAGCTCTTTACAGTTATGATTTCTCTGTTCTCTCCTTTTTTTCTCTCTGGGACAAAGGTCCACCTGGACCATTTTTGACTGTGTGACATTTCTACTGCCTTTGTAATAAAATGATTTCCTATCTATTTTTCTAAGCATTAACTAATCATCTCCATTTGCTCTATGTACATGAATGTTTAGAATTCTACAATATGCCCTGTCTTCTTCATCTCTCTTTACTGCTGTCCTGTTCCGATTGCCCAGAGGGCCGTTTGTGAGTCACCCACAGTGAGATTAAGACACAAATGAGATCAAATGTTGTCCACCAGTATATTACTTTTGTATGAAAATATC
This sequence comes from Oxyura jamaicensis, assembly GCF_011077185.1. NCBI lineage: Eukaryota > Metazoa > Chordata > Aves > Anseriformes > Anatidae > Oxyura > Oxyura jamaicensis. Next base: position 156,928,296 of record NC_048893.1, read on the forward strand.
AGAAGAGACCATGATGAAGGGAGTAGTAGGGCCAATGGCAAGAAAGATAGGAAAGAAAGGATGTTGCCTTCTGAAAACAGACAGCATATCTGCAGTTTCAGAAGAGGTATATTGCCCTGGCAACAGGTAAGGAGGAAGAAGCTCTGAGATGGAAAACACCAGTGTCGGCTGAGTCTCAGACAAGTCTGCACCACAGTGGCAGATGATAGTAACCAGAAAATTTGTCCAGTAAGGGATGGGAGCAAACATCTGCTAACCTGACTTGATGTCTCAGGAAATTTGCTGTTGTGTGGTGTTCCGATGTGGAATGTTGCTGAGAGATTGCCAAGACTTTTCCAGTCCTGAGACTATTAGGTCTTGCTGCTTATCCAAGCAGGCATCAGGGCAGACAGATAGACCACGAGCACATCAAAAGTGAGAGAAAAGGTCATGGTATCCTATTGCTCAGTGACACTGGGGACTGTATTTAAACCTTAGTTTTCACTGATTAGGACTGCCCTCAGGCCTTCCTGGTTGCTTAACTCTTTAACAGAGCCTATGGAAGTGAAGCTGCTCCCACAGTGACTGTATCCAGTCAGGAAACACTTAAGTAACTTGTGCATTCATAAATCCATAGGATTAGACAGGATGCATCTAAGGTTACTGAGGGAGCTGCCCAAAGTCATTCTTTCTACTCTCTTTGGAAGGTCAAGGCAACGATATGAGATTCATGATGAAAGAAAAAAAAAAAAAAAGAAAACAATAACAACAAACAAACAAGCAAACAAAGAAAAGCATCACAGCATCACATCTATCTATCTTCAAAAAAAAGAGTAGAATATTGAAAGTACAAGTTGGTGGGCCTTGCCTCAATCCCCAAGAAAACTATGAAGAAAATATCCTGGAAGCAGGTTACTAGGACAAGAAGTACAAAGTGATTGGGAACAGACAGTATGGATTTACCAAGGGCAAATAATATTTGACCAACCTTGTCTTTTGTAATGAGACAGCTAGGTCTATGTGAGATGTAAGAACATTACAGCTTGTATAAATTAACTTTAGCATCGAATACCATAGTACTATGGTAGACAGATTTGTGAGATGTGTACAGAATAAATAGATGATAAGAAGCTGGAAAATTGGGTAGACCATCAGGCTAAAAGAGTTCAACAGGTGGTTAGTTAAATTTGGAAATAAGTATCAGGGAAGATTGTTTGTTTGTTTGTTTGTTTTGTTTGTTTTTATTATTTTGATTTTTTTTAAGGACATGCATAATAGGAGAGAGTACACATTCAACAACTTCGTGTGTGTCAAATTGCAGGGACCAGATTTCAGGTCAAGGCTGCTACCTAAAGTGACCTTTGAAAGACAGTGAAACAGGTTTACAGGAATCTCCTGAAATTCAACAAAGGTAGGTGCCAAGTCCCGTACCTGGGGAGGAATAAACTTATGCACCAGTACATGCTGTGTGTTGATCATATGGAAAGTGAGTCATGTGTCCTTGTGGACAATACATTCACCATGAAACAGCAATGTTTCCTTGCAGCAAAGAATACCAGCAGCATCCTGGGCTGCATTAGCGAGAGTATAGCCAGCAGGTCAAGAAAAAAGATCCTTCACCTCTGTTCAGCACTGAGACTAATGGAGTATTGTGTTCAGTACTGGGCTTCCTAGTACACAAAAGACGTGGACACACTGGAGTGATTCCAGCTGAGGCTACCAAGAAGGTAGTATCTGTCTACAGCTACTTAATAGAGGGCTATAAAGACAAAACAGGAGTCCTCAAAATGATTCAGAACACAGTCTGGAACATTTACAAAATATGCCTACATAAAAGAAAAATCTTTGCTATGCAAGCAATCAAATACAGGAAGGCACTGTCCAAATAAGCTGTGGAAATTTTATAACCAGAAATATTAATAGTTCCAACTTGAACAAGGCCTGGAACATTTTGATCTAATTGGACAAGCTTTGAGGAGGAGGTTAGTTTAGGTGACCTCCAGATACCCTTCCAATTCAAATTATTCTGTGGTTCCATGATTTCTCTTGTTGCATTCCAAGTTGTGCACCACCTACTACTAGCACCCAAAACTATAACTTACACTGGGGGATGTCTCTGATGAGTCTGGGAAGCAGCTGAATTGACATAATGATACTGCATTACTGATCCTAACCTACTTTCTCCTAAATAAATATTCCTTGGGATGCAACTAATGAATAAATGAGGGCTGAGGAACTAAAGTCCCTCTTACTGTAACCAAAGGGAAGGTTCAAGACCACCTAATGGAAATGAACAGGTAGAAGTCTGTGGGGCCCAATGACATAGGTCATGAAGGAACTGGCTCATGGAGTTGACAAAACTCTCTCCATGATATATTTGAAAAGTTCTGGAAGTCAGGTGAGGTCCCTGGTGACAAGAAAAAGTAAGACATCACTGCCATTCTTAAAAAGGAGGCCCTGGGGAACTACAGTCCAGTGAGCCTCACCTCTGTGCCTGGAAAGATAACTGAAAAGATTCTCCTGGAGGCAATGTCAAGACACATGCAGGACAAGGAGGTGATCTGAAGTAGCCAGTATGGCTTCACCAGGAGAAACTGTGCCTAATGAATCTGGTTGCCTTCTGTGATGGAGTGACTGCATTGATTAACAAGGGAAGACCAACCAATATCATCTACCTGGACTTCTGCAAGGTCTTTAACATGGATCCACATGACATCCAATGGCAGCTTTTCAACACTTAAAGGGTACTTATGAAAAGATGGAGAACAACTTTTTGCTCAGGCAGATAATGCTAAGACAAGGGGGAATGTTTTTAAACTAAAATAAGGGAGATTTAGATTAGATATTAGGAGGAAGGTGATCACTCAGAGGGTGATGAATCACTGGAACAGGTTGCCCAGAGAAGCTGCAGATGTTCCATCCCTGGAGGTGTTCAAGACCAGGTTCAAGGCCCTGGGCAATCTGATCTCATGGATGGCATCCCTGCCCCTTTCAGGGGACTTGGAACTAGATTATCTTTAAAGTCCCTTCCAACCCAAGCTGTTCTATGATTCTATTCTTTTATGATATACTTCCTGTCTTTGCTTGTTCAGTTTAACTTCAAGATTACACTTTGACCTCTGTTTCCAAATATTCTCTGATGCTTGCTATAGCTTTATAAATTAAAGAAAATTGTTTTCTATTTTTCTATTTCAAAGTCATACATAGACATTTTCTTAAATTATTTTAGCAATTAGCATGAAAACACATGTCAAAAACCATATTGGTCTTTTTCCTATTTGGTCCTGTTCTGTATTCATCATTGTTAATATGAAATACTTATGAATGTATTTAGGCAGTGGAGTCATAAATGACATTGTGTCTTGTAGTCTGTGTACTTTTTTTACAGTATTAAGTAACAGATCTAAACTTGAACTTGTATCCTCACTTCTCTTTTAAGAACATTTGTAATTTTAAGTTGCTAGATTGAAGTCTGAACTCCTGAAAGTAAACACAGAACTCTCATCTGTAACAATGATCTGAAATGTCATCAATGGCTTTAACCCTACTCTAGAGCTAAGAGAGCTATTAGATACATGACACCACTGTGCCTTTTTTTCTTTATGTCCACAATGCATTTCATATTCGGTGGTCTATATCTAAGGAAAAAAAAAAAAAAAAAAAAAAAAAGGAATAGATGGAGTTAGCTATTTGTTTTGGCATTTAGCATTGAGGTTTAATTTGTGGTTAATTCTAAAACAGAACTGAAAATGTTCCCAATAGATAGTGAGGAGGGTTTTTTAGAGAAGTGTAATGTTTTTAATTAAACTAAGTATAGTATAGTTTCATTGGAAAAGGGAAAGGGAAAGGGAAAGGCAATGGAAAAGGGAAAGGGAAAGGGAAAGGGAAAGGGAAAGGAAAAGGAAAAGGAAAAGGAAAAGGAAAAGGAAAAGGAAAAGG
>NC_048893.1:156932223-156992764 GCF_011077185.1 Oxyura jamaicensis
AGGAAAAGGAAAAGGAAAAGGAAAAGGAAAAGGAAAAGGAAAAGGAAGAGGCTAGGATTTGGGCATGCAAGCCTTTCTTCAGGTTTAAAATAGAAACAACAGCCTTCAAGCTAAATACTGGTTAAGAACAATAGCTCTGGGTTTAAATTCATTATTTTAGTCATTTAGAAAATTTGAAGAAAAGGTATCTAGCACTGGTGAAGCTGAGAGAGATGTGGGTGAGATTCCTAGTCTCTATGTGAAAAGGAGAGATGGTTAATTATTACTTTGGTGTAGTGAAGAGGAGGATGAAGGCTGGGCAGAATCATTTTGTTATCAAACTGGTACCTCTACTTGGTCCACAAATTTTCGTTCCAAGTAAAGCTATATCTTTTTAGTTCAGAGGCTTGTCTCTTGAGAATATTGTGTATATCATCTTTGAATCTGGATTTAGAGAGCAGAAGGTGAGATCTTCTGTCTGTAGGTGGTTGAAATTCCCCTGCTTGATTTCAACATGAGATTCCATGAAGGCATTTGGCATACTGAATTGTGAGAAATAAGTACATATATATATGTGGGATCTGTGGATTTCTTCTATTTCTGTTGTAGGGGTATTGAAGTAATAGGCAACAGGAAAGTGTGGGAGAAAACACCTCTTGAGAAAATATCAAGAATTAAAAACCCTAAGAGAAGGAAAAGCAAAATCAGTTGATGATACTGGATCTTACAGATCAGTCAGTCTACTCCAGGAAGCTGTCTGTCTTGGGCCCATTTCTGAGGTTTCAGAATATGTGTTAAATGAGTATAACAACCAGTGGCTGTGTTTTTTATAGTCTAAATATAGTGTAAATTTTGATTAAAGTCCAAGGTTCGGCTTGTGATTTAATGTCTATGGTAACCACAACAGAAGTTTTATAAACATCTAAATATGTATCATTAGTTTGCATTTCTCTGTCATTTGGGTAGTCCCTCTTCTTCCTTCACATCAAGTATAAACTAGTTCAGAGGCTTCTATTACCTCTTTCTCCCTTCTAACATTTGGTGGATAGTTCTATTTGTTCCATTGCAGGTGATATTTTCTATTATCTTCATCTTCCACGTTGACAAGTTAATATTTTTGTGCTGCCCTCTTCTGGCTTTAAAGATCAGTGAATGCTCGTGTATTTTTGCCACCATCAGCAAGCTCCCAAAAGTCCTCACTGGTTGTTCAGATCACTTCATCATTGTTATGCTGACTAAGCTGATGGTTAGTCTGTCTCCATATGCCAAATCTTAAACTGAGGTTTTAAATAAATTTGGAAACTTGTTACACCTTTCTAAGTTCATACAATTCAGTTCTGAACATATATACTAATATTTTTTTTTTAATTATCAAGGTCAAATATTATGGGAAATAATTGTAATGATGCCATTACTGCAAGTTGCTGACATAAATCCTAGGACAGTTTATTCTGATTTGCTGTAGATTTTTGCCACTGAACATATTTTTGAGGATTTAACAATCAGTTTGGAAATATATGTGTCATGGGAAACCTGCAAAAGATGAGGATATTAAAACTGTCACATCATCTCATCTGCACATTTAAGTTTTCTCAAGTCTGTAGCTAGTGTCTAATGAGCAAATGCATTGCGGTCTTAAATCCAGCATATACATAACAGTTAATTTGATAGACTTTCATTTTGAAGCTGGTGAAGACAAGATAAGGAAAAGGAAGAAACCCTGAATCTTGAAGAAAATGATGAGTATTTCTTTTGTAGTATGTTCCATCCAAAGGAAAGAATATCAAAACAAACTTATATGCAAAGTAAATAGCTGAATGCTTGATAGTACTTTAGGTTGTGATCATTTTTTTCTTTAATTCTTAATGAGTAATTTCTAACATTTGATGTGAATATGAGTGAAGATTGCACAAGGCAGTCATCAGTATGCTGTTTGAAAATGTTAGAAAATGATCTCATTGAGATGATAATGCTTGATATTGTTATTGGTTTAATAAGTAACAAAATGAAACTGATTTGAAAAAAATAAATGAATAAGTGGATTTAGAAAGAGACAGTGAAATGGTGAATATCATTTGTTTGCTACTTGAAATTATTCTATGGCATGTAAGAACTAGTGAATCACAATAAGCAAATGAATACTCTTAATTATTTAATATTAATTGTGGAATTATACTAAGATTGGGAATACCATTATTATATTCCTCTGAATAAAGCCAAGAAAAAATGACTCTCTTCATTAGTATCTCAATTGTATGCTGTTCACTGGTAACACACAAAAAAAGGAATAAAATGCTGCCAGATTTCTTTAATTTCCATCCACTCTGTAAATAAGCACCATACATTTTTGCCTTGCTGAAAGAAGTAGTGACAATGAGTCTTGTCATACAAAACTATTTAACACAGTTGATTTGGTATTGTACTGCTGAAAATTACATAAAAAATAACAGCATTCACTTCTTTCAAAAGCACGAGACCACTCCATCAACTTTTGATGTAGCCTTTTGTTCTGTTGCACTTACTGAAAGAGAAAAAAAAATATCTTGGAAATATGTTGAATAAATCTAAACAATTTAGATGGCTGAAAATTAGAAAGCATCCAGATAAGAAGTAAAGCTTGCAATACTTTTTTTTTTTTTTTTTTCTTTTTCTTTTTCTTTTTACTTCAATAGGCAAATTCTGTAAGGATGTGGTGGGTAGCTGCTGATGCTGTCAGATCTGGAAGAAGCAACTACCATCATGATACTGATAACAACTATCTATGCACCCATTTGTATCCACACAAAATACCCTATTAAATCCCCTTCCACCTCTGGAAGCTGGTTTAATTCATGGAGTACAATAAGAACAAGAGATCTGTTGTTTGATTTATTAGGCTGCAGCTTGCAGTGGTCGAGCTTGCTGGGGTAACTCAGTAGGAACTCACAAACTGGTCTGTCACCTGATTTGTATGTCCTATTTTACTGTATGTTCTGTTGCTTGACTATGCCCCTCAAGTTTCCTTCAAATAAGCCATCTGCCCCTAGCTAAGTTTTTCCCATTGGTTTTAGTTTAGCTGTATCTGTACCAAGACTTGGTAGTTCTTATATCATTACCTGGATCATCACTTCGTCTCATGATACCAGAGATAGGGTTACAGATGCTTTGCCAGCCCTACAGGACTCTGCTCCTGCAAAAGTTCCGGTGCTCCCAGCTCCTGTGACATTTGCCTGTTTCTCACACAATTCTCCCTTCGCCACCTATGCATTCTCTCAAAGCTCCTTGCTCTGTCACTTGTCATGATTTCTCATGTCACGTCTAGTAGCTTTTCTGTAGTGCTTAAAGTGAATGGAGAACAAGTGATTTGTAAATTAGCAAGTCATTCACTTTGTTAACTCATAACAATGGAAAATGTGTGTCCTTAACTGAGCTTTAAAATTACTCATGTATTTTGAGATAGTTAACATACAAACAAAACTAAATTCATAACATTGTTATGACACTTCATGTGACTTACATGGTTGAAGTCACTCTTTTCTCTCTACTTCCTGCAGCTCTCATCATTCCACCAAAGCACTGAGCATTTTCGAAAGTGTAACTGAGATAGTTATCAGCCAGAAACTGTTGCTGATACGTTTTGTTAACCTTTGTGAATAAAAAATTATCATCTGTCACAGATTAATGACAGATTTTTTTTCTTCTATTATTACTTAATATTTCAGTTTTTTATGTGGCCTTCTTTCTATAATCCTGAAGATTTTTATTACTGAAGTTACTATGCTTTATTGTCATGTGACATTCCTGAACACTGTTTGAAATCACAGGCTGATCATGAGAAACACTATTGTCATCTGCAATCTAGAAAAAACAGATAGGAAAAATGAGTGGTATGAAATGGAAATACTGTGAAAGTTATTATTAGAAATACTTATATAAAACACATATTTAAAAATTTTAGAAAAAATATTAGAAATACTTATATAAAATTTCTTGTAACGTGTTACAGAAAGTCAGGAAAATATTTCTGAAGTTTCTTCTTACTGTATTAAATCATTTTGCTAAGGTTTCCTACAGGATTTAGCCCAAAGAATACGTACTCAGGATATGTTGGACACTTGCCAGCATATTGCCAGTTTTATTGTTAATATGGCAGTGAGATACTTAATATTAACTCTGTCAATAATTTAAAATTTTAATTAAATGCTTTGTTTTGGTGTCCAGAGGTTAGAAATATTGATTACCCTTTTTTCTTTGAGCCTTTATGCCTCACAAAGACAATACATATGAAGTGTTTCAAAGCTTTCCAAATAAAAAGGTCTTTTTTTTTTTTTTTTTTTTTGGTAATGTTTTTAGGAATGCATAATGTTTGTCTTATCTAATGAGTAGGGTTTTCTAGGTTTCAGATGTAAAAAGTGATTATGAGGTGTCCATATTTTCTGAGAATAAAATATCCTAGAATTAAGTATTTAAAGACTAATTCAAACCATGTAAAGTAATTCCAACACAAAATCCATAATTATTTATCTATAAACCCAAATATTAAGTCATGTTGGAGATAGTTCTTAAAAAAAAAAAAAAAAAAAAAAAAAGAAAAGAAAAAAAAAAAAGGAAACTGACAATGTTTAGCACTTTGTTGAAAGTTTTTGCAATTTTGTATTGGACATTGGGCCACGGGAGGTTTCGGTTGGAAATTAGGTGAAATTTCTTCTCAGAAAGAGTAGTCAAGCATTGGAAAGGATTGCCCAAGGAAGTGGTGGTGTCACTTTCCCTGGGGGTGTTCAAGGAAAGGTTGGACCCAGTGGTTAGGGATATGCTTTAGTGTGTGACATTGGTAGTAGTGATGGTTGGACCAGGTGATCTTAAAGGTCTTTTCCAACCTTAATGATTCTATCATTCTGTGGTTACATATTGTAACACCCTCAAAAACACACAAATACACACACTAATATATTGCATTATATACAGATAAAATACAATTAAAACTATCAGTATCTATTTATTTACTAAACATATAGATAAGACCTTGAAAATCCAAATGTATGAAACCATGAAACCATCCCCATTATTTTGAGAGAACTCACAGTTGTCTTACTGGAGCTTCTGAAATCAATCCAGTCTGAGAAATACAATTCTTTTAACCTGAATTACATTATTTTTTAAACTACACATAGATTAAAGATAAGTAAATAGAAGTTGCTTGGGAATTCTTGCCAAGAAAGTCACTAATAAGAGTGAACAGAAGTATTGGAATTTGATGCAAATTTCTTACAAAATCCCTAGATTCCTATAATACAGGTATTAGAAATCTGTAATATAGAAAAGATAATGCTAAAACAGACTGTAGCAAAAGGAAACTTTGTGTGACATGTGGTGTTTCCCAGGACTTGCTGTTAGTCTGTTTTTTCCTCTTCGCCCAGAAGGAAGTGAGGACTGTAGGAAAACTTCCAAAAGTTAGCAATTATATATACTGTTTTCTGATCCTCCATTAACAACCAAAATAGAATGAACCAAAATTGAAAATTATATAAACTTACCTGGAACTAACAATAGCTGGAGTGGATTATAAAGAGAGAGAAGCAGGGAAGCACAGGAGAATACGGGATTTTTATTTTAAGTTATTTATTTTAAGTTATATAAATCTGAGTATCAGAGGAGAGTGGAAGCTGGCAGACATCAAGATATATCTACATTTTATGCTATTTGGCCTTTTAAACACAAAATGAAAGTGGAAGTTTCATCTTTAGATTTATGCACAGGGTTGCTACAGGTAAACCTGAGGGATCTATTTATACAGAGGTTTTTATTGCCTCTGAGACTGTGTCCAGATCAGACTAGAATACGCCATCTGAGTGATGCTGCTTAGTAGCAGCAGAGCAAAAACGTCATCCTTGCATAAAAGCAATGAGATATTACTGAGCAAGAGGCTGAGGCTGTGCTGGCAAAAAGGGAACCAAACCCACTATGCCTTAGAAGTCATTATCTGGAGGACGAAAACAGACAACCAAAAGACTGAATGTTTTTCTACTGCTGTCTTCAGAAGTGGATGAGAGTGGAGCTATTAATCACAGTAACCTCAATAGATGTTCTTATTATACAGATTTAAATTTCTTTGTTTGCAGTCGGAGATAAAAATCATATGGACAATACAAATATCATAAAGAATGAAGCAAATTACCTAAGGCACAGCTTCCACACTGATTTTTTTTTCTTTTCTTGTAATGTATGGTTATATCTTATAGAGCCACTACAAGAGAGTGCTTATCCTCATAAATGAATCAATATAGTGCTTAAGAGAGGTACAGCAAAAGATTCATAATTATGAGGCTGTAAAAAGCATTCTGCAGCCTCACCTCTCTTCAAGCATAATTTGATGAAATAATCAAGTGGCTTAAGTAATCAGGGAGCTGATTACTAAAACCAATTAAAACACTGTTTAATTTTGTTCTTAGCAGCTATTCTTGGCTTTAGATTTCAGTTAATATTTTCTTTTAATTCCTTTGCTGTTAGTGTAAGAAGCATTGGCAGAGGACATAGTTTATTTTATTTGTCTTATGCTTTAACAAAGCCTTGTGTTGTATGTAGCATGGCGGCAGATTTCAACTGGTGAAATAAAGACATACCTTGCACCACCATTAAAGCTCTTTCTGGATATTGAATGGAGTGTCTTCAGGGCTGTCTCTGCATCAGTCTTCAGATTCCCCAAAGGAACTATCTGTTCTCTGGTATCTCCCAAATGTACAGAATAACACAAAGCCAAAAATTTGGAACAAACAAATATCATTATACTTCTGCTGCTTTGCCATTATTTCAATTCTATCCATTCAGCTGTCTGAAAAACTAAGCATCTTACTGCAGTTGTACATTAACAGAAAAGGAAGCAGAACACATCAATATATGAATACGTTTGCTGCAAAAAGTGTAAGAAACACAATTAACAGATGAATTATGAAAGACGTGAACAGTAGGAAGTAAAAATGGATATGGCAAAGCTAAGAGGAACAGTTTGGTTGCAAACAGCAAAGCTTAGGACCTACAGTTCCTATTTTGTATCAGGGAAACAGTACACTCTCAAAACCTTTGAAAAACAGTCCTATTCAGTTCAGGAGTCTGAATTCACATTGTTTATTTCCAGAGTCATTGGAGAATCTAGGTGCAAGCTATATTGATATCATTAGTTCCTATCGCTGCATCTTTATACAAGAACCATTAATGTCTAGTCCAAACCTGGGTCAAAACAAGATTCACAATCAGACCGAATTGTAACAATCCATATTAAAAGACTGTGGATCATTATAAAGGATCTGCGGGACACAGCTCTCACTCACAAATACTCCTAGTTACTGCTCACGTTCGCTGAAAAATTCACAGCAGTTTAATGGCATAAGTTTTCAAAGGTATTGTAGATGCATTTTTCAGCTCATTTTTGGTATGAGTTAGTATCATGACACAACCTAGAGATACTTATTGGGTTAAGAAATGAAACATATCTAGTTCAGGTATTAATGCTTTAAGACAAATTGAATGGTTTGCATATCTGAAACAAAAGCTAATAAATATCTCAGTGTTTAAATTAACCCAAGAAATTATGTCAAGTAATTCATCCATATTCCCCAGTAGAGAAACAATCTAATCTTCATTTGCGTCAGAAATATTTGAATATGCAGGATCTGTGCATGAGTCACATATACTGAGTAGTTTTTCATGTGGACAATACTTGGTAAACGATTACTGATGTTGTTGCAGGGAAAAGCTGGTAAATTCAAGTGCTTTAAACCTAGTTAGTATCAAAACAATTCATGGATTTATTTATGTCATGTAATTAATTGCAAATAAGTGACCTGCATATTCAGAATAAATATCAACAACACAAGAGATAAACCGTGACTTTAGACAATTACAAAATATTAAATAAAGAACAAGAAATTTAAACAGCTTTCTATAGTCCCAAAACATCCTAACTCGTCTCACTCACTCCCCAACATGCATACATACACCCTAAGCACACATACAGGTTCCCTCAGCCGTGGGGACTTCTGCACCCAATACCCTGTCAACACACCTGATAGGAAATTCCCCTGCACACTGTGGCAGGGTCCTTGCGTGCTGTCCTTGCACTGTCATCCCACTGCTGTGTGCAGGCTGTTCCTGGAGCCCTGGGGAGTTGGGGAGGATGCTTGCATTGCCTGGCCTGGCCTGGGCAGGGAAGGGGTGCCCTGGGGGCAATGCCAGACTCCCATGATGGTATTTGCTTCTACTTCTTTCCCTGCTGTCACAAATGTTCTTACATCCCCCCTCCCCCCCTTATACTTTTCTTCAGACTGTCATCTGAATTTCTCAGAACTGTTAATCTGATTGCTGTTTAATTTTGTCTGATTGTCGTCTTAAGCAAACTGCCACATTACTATTTGACATTGCTGATAACACTGTGCTGTTATCAAATTTGGGCCAGGAACCACCTCAAGACCAACCAGTTTCAGATATTCTGCTCACACCCATCATTTACACTCAGCATATCAACCTGTGAAACACTTCATTAAGATGCATTGGCTCTGTGATTTCTGCCATGGTATGCTCTAATGTCATTGACCATCAACAGCAAAGATAAGCATTTATTTTTTTAGGCTTATAATTTCTTCCTTGGCTTTCATTAAAGCCCGTGGGAGAAAAACAAAACAACATTTCTGGGCCTGACTTAGTGTATTCAAACATAGAATTCTAAATGAGATGTGTGCTGTAAGATGAGCTGGTGACAATTGAAGGAAGACAATTGAAGGAAGACAATTGTATCTGAATACAGAACATTTTCTGAGTCTCCAAGAGAAAAGGAGAGTTTATGTCTAGTGGAAGAAGGGACAAGCAACTCAGGGAGAGTACAAGGAAGTTACCAGCATATGCAGGGAAAAAATCAGAAAGGTTAAAACACAGCATGAGCTCAATCTGGCCACTGTCATAAAAGATAATGAAAAATGTTTTTACAAATATAATAATAGTGAGAGGAGGGCCAAAGAGAATCTCTATCCTTTACTATATACAGTGCGGGAACATGACTACTGAGGATAAGGAAAAGGCTGAGATTCTCAATGCCTTCCTTACATCTGTCAGACCAGTTATCCTCAGGGAGCTCAGCTTCCCAACCTGGAAGTCTGGGATGGGGAGCAAAATAACCCCCCCACAGTTCAAGTGGAAACAATTAGAGACCTACTGTTCCACCTGGACTGCTTGTCACAAGCCCATTGTCCAGATGGGATCCTCCCAAGGGTACTGAGGGAGTTGGCAGATATGATTGCTGGGCTGCTTTCCATCATCTATCAGTACAGTCATCTGGAGAGGTCATGAGTGGTGATCTCCAGGTATCAGTGTTGGGGCAGAATATTTTTAATATATTTATTTGACTGAGGGAATTGAGTGCACCCTCAGTAAGTATGCAGAGGACGCCAAGTCTGGGGGAGGTGATGACCTGCCTTAGGGTAGGAAGGCCCTGCAGAAGGACCTGGACAGGAGGGGTCAAAGGGCAGAGGCCAATGGGATGAGGAGTTGAACCTAAGTGCTGGGTTCTGCACTTTGGCCACAATAACCCCATGCACCGCCACAGGCTTGGGGCAGAGTGTCTCGAAAGCTGAGCAGGGGAAAAGGATCACAGAATCACAGAATCACAGAATTGTAGAGGTTGGAAAGGACCTCGAAAGACCAACCCCCCTGCCAAAGAAGGTTCCTCAGAGCAAGCTGCCCAGGTAGGCATCCAGATGGGCCTTGAATATCTCCAGAGAAGGAGACTCCACAACCTCTCTAGGCAGCCTGTTCCAGCACTCTGTCACCCTCACCATGAAGAAGTTCTTTCACATGTCGGTGCGGAACTTTCTGTGATCCATTTTGCAGCCATTGCCCCTTGTCCTATCCCCACAAACCACTGAAAAGAGGTTGGCTACATCCTCTGCCTCCCACACTTTTGGTATTTATACACATTGATGAGATCCCCTCTCAGTCTTCTCTTCTCCAGGCTGAACAGACCCAGGTCTCTCAGCCTTTCTTCATAGGGAAGATACTCCAGACCCCGTATCATCTTTGTGGCCCTCCACTGGACTCTCTCCAGGAGATCCATGTCCTTTTTGTACTGGGGAGCCCAGAACTGGACACAGTACTACTCCAGGTGAGGACTGACCAAGGCAGAGTAGAGGGAGAGGATCACCTCCTTTGACCTGCTGGCCACTCTCCTTTTAATACACGCCAGGATCCCATTGGCCTTCTTGGCCATGTGGGCACACTGCTGGCTAAAGGTCAACCTGTTGTCCACCAGGACCACCAGGTCCTTCTCCTCAGAGCTCCTCTCCAGCAGGTCGTCCCCCAGCCTGTACCGATACTTCCGGTTGTTCCTTCCCAGGTGCAGGACTCTACACTTGCTCTTGTTAAACCGCATTTGATTTCTTCCTGCCCATCTCTCCAGACCGTCCAGGTCTTGCTTAATGGCAGCACAGCTTTCTGGCGTGTCAGCCACTCCTCCCAGCTTTGTGTCATCAGTGTACTTACTGAGGGCAGACACTATTCCCTCATCAAGGTCATCAGTGAAGATGTCGAACAAGACCGGACCCAGCATGGATCCCTGGGGAACACCGCTAGTCATAGGTCTCCAGCTGGACTCTACGCCACTGATCACCACCCTCTGAGCTTGGCCAGTCAGCCTGTTCTCAACCCACCTTACTGTCCACCCCTCTATCCTACACTTTCTCAGCTTTGCTATCAGGATATCATGGGAGACAGTATCAAAAGCCTTGCTAAAGTCAAGGTAGATGATAACCACTGCTCTCCCCCCATCTACCCAGCTGATGATGCCATCATAGAAGGCAACGAGGTTGGTTGAGCACTGCTTCCCCTTGGTGAATCCAGGATCTGGGGTTGTTGGTCAGTGCCCACCTAAACACAAGCTGTCAGTGTGCCCAGGTGGCCAAGAAGGCCAACTGCATCCTGCCTTATGCCAGGAATACTGTAGCCATAAGGACCAGGGAGGTGATCGTCCCCCTGTACTCAACTCTGGTGAGGCCACACCTTGAATACTGTGTTCAGTTATGGGTCCCTCACTACAAGAAGGAGAACAAGGCTCTGGAATGTGTCCAGAAAAGGGCTATAAAACTGCTGAAGGGTCTGGAACACAAGTCCTATGAGGAGCAGCTGAGAGAACTGGGATTGTTGAGTCTGGAGAAGATGAAACTCAGGGGAGACCTTCTTGCTCTCTGCAGCACCTGAAAGGTTGTATACATCAGTTCAAAACATATTTTTTTTTGTGCTGTGCTTTCCTGTGGCTTCAGATCTCAAAGATGATTTTGCCCAACCTGGTTGTCTTGGTATACAGAGATCAGAGCACAATAATGCTTGCAATACTGATTTAAATAGCGTGATATGTAACAATTATTTTTGCCAGCCTGCAATAATGTGGTGATTAGAAAAATTCTTTGTGATGTGGCAGAGCCAGCCTTTGGTCTGCAATCAACCAACTATTTCTATTTGAAGGAATCTATTTCAATCTACTAAACTTATTTTCAAGACAGTAACATTTTCCAAAGTATATTGGGTAGAAATCAGCTCATGTAACTTTTCCAAAAGTATATTGGGTATTTTCCAAAGTATATTGGGTAGAAATCAGCACATTTAAATGGAGATTTCTAAATACATCTTCTTAAATCAAGCTAGATATTTGACTGAATTTCCTCGTGTAATGGATCTGGCTGGGATGTTAACTTTCCCTGCAGCTGCCCATACAGTGCTGTGCTCTGCACTTGTAGCTAGAACAGCAGTGTTGTGGCTGCTGCTGAGAAGGGCTGGCACAGCATCAGGACTCTCTCTAACCCTCCTAGAGGGTGGGCAAAAAAGTGAGAAAGAAGCATCACCAGGGCAGCTGATCTAAACCAACCAAAGGGAT
The DNA here is from genome assembly GCF_011077185.1 of Oxyura jamaicensis. NCBI lineage: Eukaryota > Metazoa > Chordata > Aves > Anseriformes > Anatidae > Oxyura > Oxyura jamaicensis. The sequence continues at coordinate 156,944,093 of NC_048893.1, forward strand.
ATTCCATACCATGATGTCACACTCAGCAATAAAAGGTGGAAAAGGACGAAGAGGGGAGGGGTCGGCTCTCATTGTGAAAACGTCTGTCCTCCTCCCGAACACCGGCTACGTGCGTTGAGGCCCTGCTTCAAGGATGTGGTCAAGCATCGCTCATTTGTGGGAAGTAGAGAGTAATTTCTTTCCTCTGAACTTCCACATAGCCTTTACTTGTTTTGTTTTGTTATTCCCTTTCCCTCTCCCTCTTCCCCCCCCCCCCCTTTTTTTTTCCCTTAAGTTGAATTGTTTAATTAATAATAATATTTCCTTAATAATATTTTTTCTCTTTAATAAATTATCCTTATCTCAACCCATAAGTTGTTCTTTCCTTTACTTCTTCCCGTTCTCATCTGAGGGGGAGGAGTGAGAGAGAGGTTGTGGTGTTCAGCTGCCTAGCATGGTAAAACCCCCACACCTCAACATAGATGTCCAATGCAGTTCGAAATGTTGTGTTTTATTCAATAAATCCATTGAAGGCTGACATACATAACTGATCCAGTGGTAGAACTATGTACTTCCAGAACAAAAGTGGAAGCTCATCAGATACTCTAGACAGCTCAAATGAAACTGAAGAGCTAACTATGTTAGATACCTGAATCATGCATGAATTGCTATAGCATTCTCTGCACCATCACCTGTACTCAGTAGTAGTCTGTTCAGTTTTAACAGAACTGAACCCTAGATATCTTTGCTTTACTGTAGAAGATTATACATCTGTGAAAAAAAAAAAAAAGGAACAACAACAACAACAACAACAACAACAACAAAACATCTGAACAGCTACAATTAGATGTGATTTTTTAACCCACCTGCCTTGAAAAATATGCAGTCTTTCCTGGTGCACTTTGAATCTTTCTGTGTTCATCTCCAGACAGAAGATGTGTGGGAAATATAACTGTATTTCAGATTATTGTGCTTGTTGCATTCTAAATATTTACTTTTTTTTTTTTTTTTTGTATTCCTTCTTTGAAAAAAATATAAAGAAAAGAAAAACTATATATAAATTTTTTTCTCATATCTGTTACCAAATATAAAATTTTACTTGACAGGACATTTTAGTTCTAATTTGCCCACGAGTAACATATAAATATTGCTTTTCTTTCTTTTTTTTCTTTTTTTCTTTTTTTTTTTCCTTTTTTTTTTTCTTTTGGTTAGTGCAATACAATTAGGTAATAACTTCTCGACTTCAAATAGTAGTAAAGAGGTAATCTTCCAGATTATTCAGAGACTGCAATATCTAAAATATAATCTATTGATTAATTACCTACAAAATAATAATCCCAATTTTTACTAGAAAAATATGCTGTACAATATTAGTAAATCTAGATCGATTTGCATGTCCTATTTCTTTATAACATTTTATAAAATAAGAGCAAAACCAAGGTGCTGCACTGAAAACATTTTTAATAATTTATCTGATTTTCCCATTACCTTAGCAATAACAGTTATGGAAATGAAAAGTGATGTCGGAAATTAATTTTAAGGAAAAAAAAAATTGCTGGCTAGCACCCAATTTATGAAATTTTGACCTTATCTTTTTGTTATTTGTATGTGAATTACTGACTCAATGCAAAACTGTCTTCCTACTGTAGGAAATAACATAATACTTCTGTAGCAGGCAATGCACTTTAAAGAGTTCTCAAAAAGTTCATCCATTTTAAAGGGCAGCATATTCATAACCTGAACCAAAGATATTCCATTCTATCTGAAGGTTATCTGTTCAGGAAATTGAACGTTCTCCAGTCAGGCACATATTGTTTATTTTCCTGTAATTTCATTTTATTTTATTTTTTTTTCCCTCCTCCTTAGGATAGGTTAAGGATAAGATGTAGGCTGTTGCAAGTTAGAGACATAAATAAAAGTCAAAAGAGGCTAAAGATAACCTTCATAAGGCTAACTTGATTTATTCCATACAGACATTTTTCCATATGGTTTATTCTGTGTTTGCTCTTTTCTTGTACTTGCTTTCCATATGGCAGTCCCTCCTCCCAAAACCTGTTCTCCTGTCTCAGTAATATCCTAGGTTTTGAGAAATGAATGAAAATGTGGGTCTACAGTTAAGATATTTGTAATTATGAGGTTGTGCAAATTGAAACTGATGAAACTACTTATTTCCCAGCCTAAATATTATGTTCACTCAGGTGAACCTAAATATTAGATTCATTCAGGTTACATTTGTTTCCATCAGATTACATGCTTCTTCATTCAAAGTGCTCAAGTCCAAAAGTAGATAAAAATGAAGTTTAAAAAATGTCAATTGTGTGAGTAAATAGATCACAAGGGAAAGTAAAAACCATCTAGAAGTACATGCCTGAATCCATCACCAAATCCGTTTCACAATTTTCAACAGTTCTTTACTTATTCCTTCAGTTTCTGAAATTCCTGTCAGACTTCATACTGCAGTTTCCTCATCTTCTGTTTTTTTGATCTTGCATCAACTTTTTATTCTATCTTAAAGACTACAAAATAGCATGACATCTTTGCATTTATTTCATACCAATCATCTGAAATATTCTACATCATCACAAATATGCCTACAGTGTTTCTACTGTTCATCCCACTTTTCTTTCTTCTGCTTCTTGTTTTGTTTGTTGACACTAAAGCTTATGTAGTTTTAATTTGTCATTGTTGTCTGTTGCACAGTACATTTGCAGTATTTATATACCTGTATTGTGTAATCAGAATTCTACTAGGCTTTCTTTATGGGAAGAAAAACAAAACAAAACAAAACAATATTGAATTTCACTTTGTAATATTTTGTTTATTTATTTCTTAAAGTTGCTACAAAATACAACTTAAAATATTTAGGCTTGACTTAAATATATATATATATATATGTGTTTAGATGAACAACACTGCATTCTTCATTGACCAGGTGGCCAGCACCACATGACTGAATGTGACTTATTTCAGTAAAGTTATTTTCAGTAGAGTAATTTTGGCCAAAAGTACACTTCTCTTGTTGATGTTGTTGTCGTTGCTGCTGTAGTTATTAAACTGCTACTATTTTTTTTTAGGTAAATGATCAAATAGAATATTGTGAAATTAATGATAATACTTCAGAATACATTGATCATCTTTTGGGAATACAAATAATTTGTTTTCTGTCTTCTCAACATAATTTAAAAATTATGTCTGTTTACAGTAAAATGTTTCATTCTAGTAATGGTTCATCTTTATATGAAGAATTAACTATGTAATGGCACTGTCTTTGTAAGACTATTACTTATGAACTCTTAAACTAAACTAAATAGTCTTTGCAAGACACCATTTCTATATTGTCCTTCTACATCACTGACATATTTTTCCAGATAATATGAAAACAACAGTATATGGCATTTGAGTTCAACAGACAACTTTGCCTTGAAAATCAGGTATGTTTTCATAACATTGGCTTTGGTAGTAAGCATTCTTTGTTTTCTCTTTCCCTTCCTCACAGTCCTCTCAGGTGTCATTTGTATTGTTTGATATTTTTCAATTGCCTCTTTTTTTTAACTTATCATTTAGTTTCTCAGAAGTGCAGTCACTTTAGTGCTAATTAAATGGAAATACGTTTAGACAGTATACCTTAAGAGATAAAAAGGGGCTTATCTTTAAAATAAAAATAAAAAATATTTTTTGAAGTCATTTAAGATGCCAGGATATCTACTGGTTCATCACCTGAACCTGAAAGGATAATAAAAAAATAAAATAAAAAAAAATAAAAATTCCTGTAGGTGAATACCATAACTATAGCATCTGAAAACAACAACAACAAAACATCTGACAGTTATCTCAGCAGAGGTAATTTCATACTTCCATAATGACAAAAACTCTGCCAGGTAGAGAGTTTCTTACAATTACCAGCAGAAGCAAATTGTAGCTCTGGAAGAACTGCCAAACAAACAGGAAAAATAATAATAATAAAAAAAAATGGGGGTGAGGGGTAGCTAGAAAACAGCTAATCCCAAACTAGTTGTAAAAATGTACTTATTGGAACTGAAATAATTAATGAGGATATTTTTGAGGCTTAATATAAATGACATTAATTCTATCCACAAGGTGTTGTTTTACGCTTGTAATTGGTAGAAACAAAAAGTCACATCAAGATGACAATACGTCCTATGTTTTTCAGGATGGAATTAATTACCTTGAAGGGTTTAATAACACCTATTTTACCCATTTAGTACAAAGTAACCTAGACAAATGGCTTATATTGTTTTCCTACTTGTTAATGACTAAAATTAGATAAGATGAATTCTACAATAATTCTACAACATGACTAAAATTCCAGAATTTCCTGAAGTATCACAGGAAAGTACCCTTTGTCATGAATGTGAATGATTTCAAACCATGAGCAACAGGCATAAAGGTGTCCTTTGTTTGCTGTACAAAATATTAAATATATACATATTTTTTATTTATTTATGCATTAATTATTTCAGTATATTTTTATTTAGAGTGAGGATCATCTAATTTATTATCTATATTTATTTTAATATGCATATAGGATTGCTATTAATATATTAAATTTGATTCTTAAGTTACAGAATCAGAACTATTTTTCAGAACCTCTTCTTTTGGTGTAAAAATAATGTAGAAACAGAGAGCATATGCCTGACACCCAAAATCTCAAGATGAAAACAACAGAGAAATATAACTAATTGTAATTAAATGTATTAATGAAACAAACAAGCAAAAAAAAAAAATAATCTGTCTTTTGGATTGTAAGCCTTGTGTGAACTTAAAGGACTTTGCAGATACAACCAGAATTGCTAGGATAGTACCTTTCAAAGATAAACACTGTAACCTGAATATAGTGCATATCAGTGGGGCAGCTGTGACTACAAGGAAAAAAGAGTTAAAAAGAATTCAAAATAACTTGAGATTTTACTACTGTGAGACTGGCCACAGTAATAACATACTCCATCCTAGCAGGAAATTAAATTAATGAAATAGTTTTGCATACTCTATTCCTTACAGTTTCAGAAGAGATGGAAGTTGTGAGGCATATCTTTGGGATAAAATCAAAAGTCATTCTTATGCCAGCTGGATTTATTCCTCTGAATACAACAAATTCTTGTTCAGTCTTTTAATAAGCCACATGCTATATGCTGAGAAGAATAATTATCTGAGTGACTTGCTAATTTATTAAGCTATTTGTTCAGGTATACAGTTTGATTTAACATAGGATCAATCACATTGCTTGTATTCAGTAATTGCAGTATAGTTTTCCTTTGTAAAATGAGTAATACTACTCAATTTATGGTCATCTTTAATTATCTAGACCTTAAAGGTAAATTATATTATGCATGATTCTTGATGTAATATGGAGAAATAATTGACTGACACTGATATAATACAATGTCATCAATATTTTAATTTTAAATTGAATTATCCTTCAAATTACATTCATCATTTGAAATACAGGAGAATAATTCTGAAATTAGTTTAAATAAAAATGAATCATGCTACGTTTCATGTATAAGAGACAGAGAGACAGAGACAATTCTAGATTACCAGCATTTCACTCACTCACTCACTCCCTACACTATCATAACCAGTCATGTCAGAAGCAGAAACAAGAACTTGCTTCGCTTAGCAAATCTCTGTTGATACATTGTCTTTTGAGAAGAGAGCTAATTAAGATGCTGATGAGGAAAATACTGGCACAAAAATGCTATCTGGGCATAGTAACTAACTCCCTGGTGAATCCCCACTTCTTTTGATCTTGGGTACCTCTTTCATAGTTGATAATGCAGGGGAATGATGTGCTACCTCTGACAGTGAAACTTCCTATTTTAACCTTGATGTTTAAGATCATAAATCTCTATAAGTTTGACAGTAGTCTCTGGATACTAATCAGTGATGTTTCTGCCCTACATGAATACTGCAGAATCTGAGCAATGCATTTCAGCTTTTGACATATTTTTCTCCTTAGATAGAGGGATTTTCTTAGGTTTTTAACATGTCTTTTCTAGGGGGTTTCTTTCTGCATTATGTTATTCATGCAGTCTTGTGACAGTCTTTGTTGCTTTTGAAGGATACCTGGATACAGACAAAGGAAAGGACAGGCAGATTGTGCTGTAAGTATGATAATATTTTTCTTTAATGATATTTTTAAGTTCCAACTAGAATTCTACTTAGTTTCTATGATGAAAATAAATTCAAACTACATGTGAAAGAGATCTGTTTTCTTCATTTCTTGGCTAAGCTGCTTCTATGCCTTGGGTGATTTATAAACTTCTGGTGAATCTGAAAGCAAAGAGAAATAATCTAAAATTACCTTGCTCAAATGTCAGATAGGAAAACAGAAAGGTCTGTAATCATTTTATAAACTTGTCTTACAATAGTTTTTTGGTCTTCTTCTTATGTCTAGGTCATGTGGGAATTTTAACTGGATCAGGTATTTCTGAATATACTTTTGGTTTTGTATATATTGTTTTCTTGCCTGACTTATTACTGTTGTTGTTGTTGTTGTTGTTGTTAAAGATTATATCAGATTTACTTCATAAAATGCTTTCAACTATGTGGTGAGTTACTCTTGGTTACCAACCAAACTCCAACCCAGCCACTTATTTACTCTCTGTCACTTCCCCTTTTGGTGTTTACATGGATGTTTTTCACAGTTTTTTTTTTTGTGTGTGTGTGTGTGTGTATGTGTGTGTGTGTGTGTGTGTTCACTCCTTTCTCTTCCTATGTGGTGTTTTACTTTTTCCTAAATCCACTTTTCCAGAGGCACCTGGAAAAGGGTGGTTGCTGGGATCAGCTGTGCCCTGCAGTGAGAATGTTGGAGGTGGCTGGAAATTTGCTGTGCCTGGCACAACACAGCCAGTTAAGAACCATACATGTGAACCATTATGAAACATGGTTTATAAGCCACATATTCAATTAAAAACAAACAAACAAAAAACAGGAAACAAAACAAAACAAAAACATCTGCCTGTTTTCTCCACAGTCTTCAAAATAAATTTCTGTAGAATATTAGTTGTAATACGAACACTACAATTACATTTGCTCAAAGATAGTTAACACTTTGGAAAATGTTAATTAAAAACAAACAAAACAAAACAAAACAAATCCAAAACAAAGACTTCTATGTATCACAGAATTATAGTATAGTTGAGGTTGTAAGGGACCTCTGGAGATCATATAGTCCAAAATCCCTGCTCAAACAGGGTCCTCTAGAGCACATAAAATTGTGTCCACATTACTTCTGAGTATCTCCAGGGAAGGAAACTCACAAAACCATTCCAGTGCTCAGTCACCCTAGAAGTAGAGAAGTTTTTCCTCATGTTCAGATGGAACTTCATGTGTTGCAGTTTGTGCACACTGTCTCTCATCCTATCACTTGAAATCACTGAGAAGAATCTGGCTTCATCCTCTCCCTCTCTCAGCCTTCTCTTCTCCAGGCTGAACAAATCCAATTCCCTCACCCTTTCCTCATATGAGAAATGTTCCAGTCTCTTCAGCAGGAAGCAGTTCACTCTGGATTCACTCCAGTGGCTCCAAGTCTCTCTTGTACTGGGGAGCCTAGAACTGGACACAACACTCCAGGTGAGGCTTCACCAGGGCTGAGCAGAGGAGGAGGATCACCTCCCTTCACCTGCTGGCAATGTTCTTCCGAATGCACCCTAGGTACCTTTGGTCTTCGTGGCCAAAAGGGTACATTGCTGGCTCATGGTCAACTTGCTGCCCACCAGGACACGCAGGTCCTTCTCCACAGAGCTACTTTTCAGGAGGTCAGTCCCCAGTCTATACTAGTGCATGGAGTTATTCTTCCCCAGGTGCAGGACCATGCACTTGCCTTTGTTGAATTTCAAGAGGTTCCTCTCTGCCCATTGCTCCAGCCTGGAAAGATCATTCTGAATGGCAACACAGCACTCTGGGGCATCAGACACTCTTACATGTTTTCTTTCATCAGGAAACTTGAAGATAAGACTCTCTGTCCCTTCATCCAAGTCACTGATGAATCACTAGCTACAGGTCTCCAGTAAGACTCTGTCACCGATCACAACCCTCTGCAACCTGCCATTCAGCCAGTTCTCAACCCACCTCATCATCCACTCATTCAGCTTGCAGTTCCTGAGCTTGCCTATAAGGATATCATGGAAAAAGGTGCCAAATTCGAGGAAGGCAACATCCACTGCTCTACCTTCATCTATCTAGCCAGCTGTCCCACCACAGAAAGCAATCAAGTTGCTTAAGTGTGATTTCCCTTTGTTGTATTCATGCTGACTATTCCTGATCACTTTCTTGTCCTCCACATGCTTAGAGGTGGCCTCCAGGTTGAGCTGTTCCATTACACAGGTATTGTCCACCTGTCCTGTCTTTCCTAAAAAGCATGTAGCCAATCATAACATTCTTTTCATGTGGGCTATCCCACCATGTGTCTGTAACTACAATGACATCAAAACCCTGTGATGGCACATAGATCTCTATTTTCCCCCGTCTATTCCCCATGCTACATACATCGTTGCACAGGCACATGTATTGGCACTTGCCAATTTCCCAGGAGGGGTGCAAGAGTATAGTCATGTCTTGTAGACTCTTTCTTGACTGCACATACTTGCTGGAGGTATCCCGACTTCAGTCTTATTTAGCTGTCTGGGTGGTCCCTATAACTATTCCCTTCCTCCAGTCTTGACTAGTTTAAAGCTTTCCTTAACAAGTTGGCTAGTCTGTTGGCAAAGACGCGTGTGCCCCATTGAGTGAGGTGCATCCCATCTTTCCCCAATGGCTGTCAATCATCAAACAGGTCCCCATGGTTACAGAACCCAAAACCTAATTGCCAACACTAGAGACACAGACAGTTGTTTAATTGGAGAATCCATCTACTCAACTTCTTATACTTTACCCTAACTAATAAGATTGAGGACAAAATGACATAGGTCCACAGAAGCCTTGACCACCATCCCTAGAGATCTGAAATCCTGTACAATAGTTTCTGAGTTCCCTTGTCATTATTGGTGTCCATGTGAAAGACCAGCAGGAAGTAGTAGTTGGATGTGTGGATAAGACTCAGCAATCTTTCCATGATATCTCTTATTAGAGCCCCCAGCAGACAACAAACCTCTCTATACAAATGGTCAGGTCAGCAGATGAGTGCCACTGTCGCCTACAGCAGAGAGACAGCCACAACAATCACTTGCTGCTAATTCTGGGTGATTGTTCATGGCACATATTCAGATGGGTCAGTTGCTTTATTTGAAGCCATGCCCAGCTTTTCTTTAGCTTGGAGACCACTAAATCTTTTTTGTCAGCTGCAAGTCTTCATGAGGAAAATGAGCTATTTCACCTTAAATGAGTAGTGACTCTTTTCCAGCCTTCATATTTTATAGACTTGTGACTGCCTTATGTTTTACACGGCACAGAGCCCATCTGCATCTCCACTGCAGTGTAGGGGTTGGGACTTCTGAAGCTGTAGGGTCTCCAAGAATGTCTTCTATATCTCTTGCTCATCTTCACAGATGCTAACCAGCCTGCTTACTTCTTCCCGTAACTCCATGACCTGGTGACATAACACATCAACAGCAACACACCTGCTGCAGAAGAGATGACTGTCAGCCCCAACTTAGTGGAGAGGCTCTGGGCACTCCCTGCAACCTGAGACCTGAAGAACTACTTTTAGTCTCAGAAAGTCTGTTTGAGTAGAAGCCTCTGACACAAACTCCAACAGATACCAGGGAATGAGCTCTGCAGCATGTCAAAACCATACCTGAGGGAGCATACACTACTAAGACTGGAGATGAAGGATACTTCTTGCACCATTGTGTGCAAATTCCTGCACAAACTACTGTACTTCTTCACTGCCTCTGTTGCTGGTTTATGTATGCTTCCAGTCTTCCACTTGGCCAGGCCATTGTCCCTCCTTCAAAGCAGTGCCTTCCTTGTGTTTTCTGCCCTGTGCAAACTGCCTGGCTGACCCACCATGCCCTGCTCATCAGTCCTTGTCGCAGCACTCCTGGTCACCAACACAGCTTAAGGCTGCTTTTTAGTGTAGTACAGGGTGGCCGGTGTTGCTCCTGGCCCCACACATGACTCATTAACCAGAGAGCTGCTGTCCCTGGTGTATCTCTGTGCTCTGCTAAGGCTTCTCTGGCTCAGGAAACCCCCCTGTATGCTGTGATCCTCTCTTCCACTGTGGGATGCACCTGCCCAGAGATGATGCCTCAGTGATGCTAGAAGGATTTCATTTGACTTCATCATTTTGACCCAGGCCTAATATGGTGATGGTGATTACTATTCACTTTTATTTATTTTCTAACATTTTTTTCCTATTTCCTTTGGAGTCAATACCAAACAAAATAAAATAAAATATAATACAATAAATCCTTGTTCTTTTAAAAGTATTCTATGATTGATCATTCACTAATCAGCAACATGCAGCATTTTGAAGCCTGTCAGTTTTACTTTTTAAGCTCAAAAATGAATAGCATCTTCAATTCAAAATCATAAGCAACAATTTTAGGGGAAGATTTTGCAATTATCAGGTAATCTGTGGTTCTGACTGAGATGCTGCATGAGGTAGCAACTATTCTTTAATTGCATCCATTTCCATGCTGTCTTCATTATACTCTTCACTAACAAGCCCACTGAGGAAAAATTAAAAATATATTAAAAAAAAAAAAAAAGTAAGAAAGGAAAGAAAGAAGGAAGGAAGGAAGGAAGGCAGGAAGGCAGGCAGGCAGGTAGGAAGGAAGATATATTAAGCTGTTTCACAACCATGAAAAAGCAAAATAGCTTTTTCTGTTGTTGCAAGTTTAATTTTTTATATCATCATTCCTCATATTGACTGAGATGTTGTAGTGGAGATAGGACACTGACACATGGGGCTGCTTGCAAGAAGCATTTCTCTAAGGCATTTTAGAAGGAAAAAAAAAAAGTCAAGAAAGGAAGAGTTCTAGCTTCATAAGATGAAAAGCATCTAAGTTGTATTCTACAACTGTAAACTCTAAAAATTGATATCAGAGAATCAAGAATTTTTTTTTTTGAGAAGAACATTCCAACAAATATTACTATTTTAATTAGTTACCATCAAATAGTCTTAATTTTTATATAAATATCTGTGATGAAGGAGATAGAATACTCACATTTACTGTAGTGTTATGTCTCTTTTCTTTTGTTCAGGAGTGTTAGCTGACCTCAGTTTGCATTCTACCAGTTAATTCTTTAAGAATTTCATTTTTCCTATGTGTTAAATAATAAAAAAATGAGTTATGAAAGAAAGGCAAAAACAGAGAATGAAGAAGATAGGAAAGGATGTTTCCTTTTATACTATATACATTTTCTCAGGATCTTCTTTATTAGAAGTTGATTACAGATGTATAAGCATGAACATTAACTCTTTCTTCGTGTCGTTTTTGTTGGTTCAGCATTTTGAAACTATTTCAAATGCAGTAGATAGCTGTTGGATTTTTGTCACTTAAAGGAAGTAGAATTAAGTTACAGCAACATATTAAATGACAGGAGATAGGCCGTGGGGAAAAAAATAAAAATAAAAATAATAAAAAAAAAAAGAGAGAGATGCAATATTAAAAAAGAATGTCTTCATTAAGGCCAGAGTCTCCTGTGATTTTTTTTAATTATTATTATTATTATTATTTATTTTTTTTCCCGTTATGTGTTTGGTTTTACCATCCTCTTCCTTACTCTCATCTGACTGCTAAATACAGTCCGATAAATACTGACCCTATATCAGCCAGCTATTCTGTTACTGTGCCCACAACTGCACTGGGAAACTGAAGCAGGTGAGGAGGAAAAAATAATCAGATTTTGACATCTTTGACAGCTTGCTGATATAGTTAAGTTTATATCTAGGGAAAAAATAAAATCTGGAAGCATGGAAGTCAGCTTTTTCACCAAAGACCTTCAAGTGGTGCTGAACAAACAATACAACCACTGTTGCACTCCTTTTTACCTGCACTTCCTCTAACTTGTTATTCCACTTTATATTTTCATCACAAACTTGAAGGATAATGACTTAAAACTATTGTCTTTTCTAGCATCCTTTCCATTTTAAACTAAATGCACTTGTTTAAAGTCTGAATTTACAACTTAATTAGAACTTGAAACACTTACTTCCAGTCATTCAGCTTGATTTGCTGCTTCCATTTGAGATCTGGAGAGGAACTTTTGTGCAGACAGCTGGTCCAGTTTTCCCATCTCTATCCATCTAATATGTATATATATATATTTCCTACATATGAGAGAAAAGTTTTCTTCTATCCTCAGAGGCATCTGAGGAGAAGCAAATATTTCTTGTTTAGAAATTTAGTAATTTCTTCAACTCAATTAGAAGAAAAACAGACAAACAAACAAACAAAAAACCTAGATATCATCTTAGTTTTCGCCAACAATAAGTATTTAAGAAACAGATGAAAAATAAGCAAATTAGATATAATGGAAATGAAGTAAATCATAAAATTGGGACTGATTCTAGTAGCCTAATTTAAACACTGCAGTTTATTGGGTGTTTCATCAACATACTGCCTGATTAAAGTTATTTTCTCAACCTGATATCAGGTCTTGAGCCTTTGATATTGGTGATTTTTGCCTCTACATCTTCTTTATGTGTATGTGTGTGCGTGCACCTGTACAACAACATAGAGTTTTCATTTTTTCCTAAAACTTAAAACTGCTCTGAATTTTATAATAATTACAATTTAAGTAGTCTACGTTGTTGACTTTTACAACAGAAAGATTGTAAAAATACAGACTTATTATCTATTTTCTTCTGTATTTTCATTCATTAACAATGAGAAGTGATCAGAGATGTAGTAAAGTTCTCTGTAGAGCCAATGGAACATTAGCATTATGCTTTGGGTCATTGAACTCCACAACTATAATAAGCCTATTCAATCTATAGACTGTTGTTCAATAATATTAAGATCCTTGTCTTCAGTTCTCTTTTAATCCTGTATTTCCTGGGTTAATTGCCAATCTTTACTTTCCTGTTCATCTTTCATGTTATTGAAACATTTGTGTGGGGAAAATATATATCTCAAATACTTGCTAGAAAAATTGTTGTCCTTTTAGCAAAGCAATGAATAAAAGGACCCAAGTAAAACTGTCTCAGGTAATTTGCTTATTTAAAAGTAACCTGCAGACAAATACACAATACAGTTCTCACAGTCACTCAGGTTATAAGTCTGTTCAATAGGACAAGTAGGGAAAAGAAGTGATTAATGCATATATTCTATTAAAAGAACTGTGGTTACATGAAAAAATTCTCCATACAATTTCTTCATTATCTGACAACAACATCCTTCCAAATGGAGAGATCTAATCTCAACAAAAACCAGACTTTATCAGAATAATACAAGGCAGCACAGCATTTCCTAACAAAACTTTCAAGCAGCAATAACTCCTAACAGTAACATGCTAATGTTAGGTTTTGTATTCAAACATCACCTTCAACATCTGACTGAACACTGACAAGAAATCTCATAAAATACAGTTCACCTGAAACAAAATAAATGCTTCAAAGTTGTGATCTTTGTCCAGTTCATAATTCATGATTTAGAGCATTTTTCTGTATGTTTCTAAGGAATGCAACACATTTTACATGTCACCATAGAACATTTCCTCAATGGCACACCAACTAGAGTTAAAATTATTTATTTATTTATTTATTTCCATCAAAGATTCCTAGTGATCTGTATAAATAGTCTGGTACACTATTCTATCTTTAAATCATGTGACTAATATAAATAGTGTATATAATAAATTTTAGTCTACTAAATATTGTTATCAAAGTTAAATATAGATTTTGTCATGCTTGATTAAAGATGAGAATAGATGAAACATACATTTATATTTATATATTTACAAATTCATTCTTTATCTGAGGAGTTATATACAACAACAATAATAATAATAATAATAATAATAAAAATCCAGCAAGTATGTATCCACCAAAATCTAAAATATTTATGTTTTCATTGTGAACAGACTAGTTTTAACATGTGACTTTGAAACATCCAAATTCTACTACTCACAAAATAATAAAAATAAAACCAGTTAACAAATCTGGGAAGAAATGCTGTCATTTTTCAATAAAGAAATTTAGATATTTTAGTGCTGTGCTCCCAGTCATTGTAGAAAGGTCACCCCAGATGGTGGTGCAGATGATACACATAGCAGAAAAATAAAAAAAAAATAAAAAAAAAATAAAAGTTTGGAAGAGAAATAACACCTTATTTGTAAAACTGAGTGGTGTAAAAAATACCTTAAAAATGATTATGCTAGATCATTATGTAATGATGTAATGAAACTATCTCCTGGTATACTGCTTTCTTGTATGGACCATAGGAAATATATTAGATGAAAAGGCTTTCTACAACGGTTAGAAAGAAGAGAAATACAGCAACATTACTACAAAGTGGCAACCAGTAGAGACATTGGCTGAGTAGGATATTACAGTGTAATGGTCAGGGTGAAAATGTAACAGCTGTGTTTTGCTTTGAATGGAAGAAGATCTCCAATGTAAATATATAAATATTACTCACTACATTTCTGTTAAATTCTAATGTGAATTATACAGGTGCCCTGGAGCCTTATAACCATCTGGGTACTATGCTAGTTTGACAGGCTATGGACAGAAACAACAGTCCTGCCAAGAAAAATAACTGAAAGCAAACCAGCCTGAAAAATAGCATAGCTTATTTTTCAAGTAGAATCCTCAGTTCATTATAATATTTGGTTGCTTAAAAATATTCTCTGACTATGTGTAAAGCAACCAATTAAAGTAACTAGTTAACCACCCTATGTACACCAGCTTCAGGCAGTAACTTGTCCTAGAAATTGGATAGAAATTGATGTAAACTGATATGTGCACAACTGTATATTTTCCACTGATTATTCTTTCTTCTTGCCTTCTCCTGTTTGCAAACATAAGGTGCTGCACAGTCACCATTTTTATTTCTCCTTTGACTCAAGTATGCCTCTTCTTAACTAGTTTCAATTTCAGGAATGGAATATATACTTTGAGGGTGCCAGCTTAATTTTTGCCTGATATAAACTGCCATATTTACACCAGTTCAGAGATTGTTCCTCTGTCTTTCTCTTGCCTTTCTGTATGTGATTATTTGCTACTATGACCCTTCTGTCACTTCATTTCTGTTATGATGAAATTTAAGTGTCTTTATCTGAAGGCATATCCTTCTCTGAGAGCAACAAAAGATCAAGTATTTTGGGGCCCTGTAATGAGGTACATCATTGTTAATTACATTTTATTCAATCCTGTCTATGTCTCAATCCTCATGAACAGTCAGGAAAATTGGGTCCCTGCCCATTATTTTATTTTATTTTTTATTTTTTTAGTATAAATCTTACAGATATTTCAGAAAAGCATATCTGTTTTTACAGAGGGGGCAGAGCCAGATCACTGACAAGATGATGAACAAGCATCTTTTAGAATCAGAGTTAATTCCGCCATGTAAAGATTAAAGGTATTTTATTATTTCATAGCCCTTGGGAACTGTTTAAATAAGAAATCTGAATCATGGAAATTTAACAGAAAATGTATATTTTCAGGGTTCCCTTTGACTATTTTTAATATTTTTCACTGCAAATGAAAATAAATAAATAAATGCCAAGCTTCAGTAGGATTTTTGCTTCATACAGATTTCAGAATATTTCTGTATTATTAGTGAGGTCCCCATGGTCCTCCCAAATTAAGTTAATATGAATTATTCCAGTTCATTCCAGAGATCGAGCCCACGGCTCTGTTTACTCATGTTTCTGAAAATTAGATGCAATCCATAACAATGGATTTTTAGATTGTCAGAGTTCCTTTTTTATAGTCATTGCATTCTTCCTGTATCTGGCTTTCAAACATTATTACACCATTCTCTTTTTCACACAGTTCACCTGGAGTGAAAAGCAGAGCACCTGGAAAAAATGAAGCAAAGGTGTTCTGAGAGCTGAAGCAGCACAGGTGCAGGAGAAATAAATTTTATAGTCCATGTAATGGCTGTTAATATATAATGAATACCATGACCACAAAGCATAGACCTACTCTAAAGCTTCCTTTACAGAGGTGCATAGTGGCATTATTTTTTTGTATCTGAAATGGCAAAGGGGAAAGTACATTGATTTCACTGCTGGATGGATACAATGCATCTTCCAATTCTATCTTTTGCAGTTCATGTTCTAGCCATGGTTAAATGGATTCTATTTATCACTCCAGGTATTTTTCTCTATTTTCTCTGCCTTTGTATCTCTTGTCTGACATCATGTTTCAGAAGTATCTACCACATTATCTTTTCTCCATACTGTTGTCAGCCTGTCATGCTTGATTCCTGTAGGATTTATTTGTTTTGTTGTCTTTATTTTTTCCTCTTTTTTTTTTTTTTGTACAAATTATCCTATTTTTCTTTTTCTCTTTTTTTTTTTTTTTCCCATGTTTGTGTACATTATATTTATTTTTACTATTTCCTGTTTGATGAGAGCATGTAATCATCAAGATTCCAATTACATTTGCTTGGGTTACTAAGCATATTTCCAGCTGCCACTAGATGATGCAGATTATGTCAGGAAAAAGTAGCTTTCTCACATTTCCACTTATTCTCATCTCTACTTACCTCAATATTTATACCTGTTTAGAATTTTTTATTAAAAGCCCCATTTTGTTAAGACCATATAATTTGTATAAAAATAATTTTTACATATTTTAGATATTCACAAAAGTGTAGAATAATAAATGTTATAAACAAGTAATTTGAATACTCTTTTTTGTCACCAATTTAGAAATAGAATTGGATTCAGTAGATTTGCTGTAAGTATTAGAACATGTCCATAACAGTGATGTCACTGTTTTGATCTGAGGATGAAACTTACTTTTGGAAATCACAATTAAATTGCAGTAGGTAATTGAGCTAAGTCAAATTGACACCCCAAATTACAATCATATATGTATAATTCTGTAACTGAAATACTGGATAAATGAATGTAGACAGATGGAATATTTCTAAGTAGAATCAAAATTCAAAACAGCCAAATGTTTAAAGGTGTGTAGAAAAAAGGTTATATTATCATCTTTTGTACTATCTGTCTACTGACCTCCTTACCTTGATTTTAAATAATTCTAGTCAGCTGCCTGAAACTGGTGTTTGAAAGCAATAAACAGCTTTCCAGAAGGTTTATTGATTACTTATCTCTACTGACAATAGTACCTCTATGGACATTGCAGTACCATTCTCAGGTTCCATCCAAAATCACATTTGAACTAGATACTCTGTAAATAAGTAGGGTGACACTTTCTCTTAAAGGTTTTAGAGTAATTCTTTTTTAAGTTACTAACTTCCCCAAGTTTAGCAGTCTGAGATATGTTATTCCTTACCTTATAGTGATTCAGAGCAACTATTCTACTATGTTCTGTATCACATGTTGAAACAACCTGTCTTCCTCTACAGATTTTGAAGAAAAAATTGACTGCCAAGAGAAAATCTGAATTTAGACAATGTTTACCCTATCTCATTTGATGAGGTGCTTCTCTGGATAACAGGTTTGAAATATGCTAAAGATTCTTGTAAAACCATGAGAGTGTCTATGATATAGATTATGTGACTTTATGGAAAAGCAGTCTGTGCACATCAACTCATAGAAAATCCACACAAAATCAAACACTCCAAGCTATATCAAATCACTCTTTTAGCCACCAAGCTCCAACGTGTTCACAAGAACAGAGTAGTCTCATGCAAAACCTAATTACAGTGCTGTAGTTCATATTTAGATATGGTGATGATTTAAATTAGATCAGGTTTGTCATGAGAAAACAATATATTGTGTTAGACTAACTTAATTGTTAAATGACACATTTTCAGATACACAAGATTTTTTTTAATTTGTCGTATTACTTCATGGTCTTAAGACAATCCGACTTCAATCAAAGCAATTTCCAGAGATAATAATATTTCAAAAAGACTGGGATTTGTAAAGAATCCCCTTCATTTAATCTACTGAGACATTAACTCAAGTGTCTAGGTGATTTACTTTCTGTGCGAAAGAAGCAGCATGTGTCAGGACAAAAGAAAGAAAGAAACAAAAAAAAAAAACCTCATAAAACCCCCATTCATCAAATCAACAATTATTTAGACAGAACTGGTGACTCAGAAAGGTAAATCTATACAACTACTCAAGGCTTTAACACTTTTTTTTTTTTTTTTTTTGTCCTGAAATCATACAGTAGGCAGTGATAAAAGTAGGCAGTGTAAAAATACACTACAAAAGTATTGTATTCCATCTAGGAAATTCTATGTAATGTAGAAAATGCTAGATTCTGCAATGTATTCTGTTTACCCTTCCCACTCCTGCTCCCCAGCTTCCCACCCCAATACTTGAAATAAATTTCTCTCTGAAAGTGATGTGAAGAAATGTCTCTACAAGTGTCTGTAAGATGGTGGAGTAGTTTGGTGTTTTTCACTGCAGTAAAATAAACTTTGAGGTCAGGGAAAGACAGCTCCCTAAAGTTTTTATTTCTTATACTTACAACTGTCTTTCACTTATTTTTTCTCTTTTATTTCTGATCCAAATTATATCAAAATCTTCATATTGTCCTCCTTCCTTGTCTGTGGATATGATCTTTATTTCACTGAAATAGGGATATTTTTTTTAAACTACATAAACTGATCTTTATATTTCCCTATAGGCACAGGTTCCATACTCTTTGCAGATTTTTAAAGGCAATACTCTAAACTGGTCATGAAAATTACACTTCTAAAGCAGTGTTTTTCAGCTCTTGGATCATAAATATGACAGCAGCAGATCACAAAAGATTATTAGATTTTGAAAATATTTCAAACAAACAACAGCAGCAAAAAACTAAAAACCAACAAACATCTAAAGTAAACTAAAACAAACAAACAAAAAGCAAGGAAAAAAAAAAAAAAGTAATCTATAACCTTCACTTTTCCCTTGAATTTTCTTCTTCGGGTTCAACTAGTCTTTGCCAACTTTTTGAAATATATGGAAAATCAACTGAGCTTTTTAACGATATATATATATTTCATAGGAAGCGTAGTTTAGTAGTTGTTTTATTCAACTCACATATCACTACCTCAGAATTGTTGAGAATCATTCAACTACAAAATCATCAGTGATGCTACAGAGTTGATCTGTGACATTTGTTTACATAGAATACATTTGTGCACCAACTTTGTAATTTTGTGACAAATTATTCCATTTTAGCAACAGAAGTTGCTTGAATGCCTTTTAATAAAGATGCCAATTTTAGTTTGGTTGTGGAGGTTAAGATCATAAGCAATATTAATGACGTCTCTTTTTAACCTTATTTTACATGTTTAAGGAAAACTACCGTCTGTTAAATAACATCAGGTCTCAAGGTTAAAATGTGTTTTGAACTTATTTGAGTGATCTTGACATATGTAGACAAAACACTTTTGCATATAAAGCACATGTGAATGAGGTTTGTGTCTGGCAAGCCCTTCCCTTCCCTTCCCTTCCCTTCCCTTCCCTTCCCTTCCCTTCCCTTCCCTTCCCTTCCCTTCCCTTCCCTTCCCTTCCCTTCCCTTCCCTTCCCTTCCCTTCCCTTCCCTTTTTTGTTATAGTCCAAAAAGAATAAGAAAGTCCTGAAACTCTTTTTCTTTTATTTTTCAAATATGACATGATCTTCTTGGGCTTGAACAGTAAGCTTCAGCTGTGACATGCATTCTTCTCAACACCAAGGTTTAGACTGGTTCATACAGTCTTTCTGTAGGTTTATTTTAGTTTTCTTTTACAGTCCTCTCCGAATTACAAATAATACTAAGAAAAAGCAAAACCAAAAAAAGGTAATGTTTATTAGTAATGTTTATTTTATTAATAAAGGTCAAGTATGAATAATGAAAGAAAAAATCCTTATGGAAAGAAGGAAAGAAAAAAAAAAGTAGTTATTTTGATCGACTTCTGTAGTAATGATACTTTATGAGCTCAGGAGTAAAACAAACAAAACAAAACAAGAAAACAACAGTTGAATTTCTGGTCTCAGTGTTATAACTTGATGCACAACACTCATGGTTACATAAAATGATGTTTTAATATTTAATGCTACTAAATAATTGTTTTTTATTACAGAGAAAATTTTCTGTAATGGATAGCAATTTCTAACAAGTTTTAAATAATCCATATTCTCAGGAATGTATTTGTAGTCTTCCGGCTTTAAAATCCCTTTGTGGAATGATCAAATATATTAAATCATTTCCATAAGTATGTGTTAGTTTTTAGAAATGTAGATGTAAGAAAAGTAATAATTTTACTTATTCAGTAATTTCCTTCTCTGGGTGATACACCATTTTGAATAATGTTGTTCTGAGTTATTTCTGTATTGAAGGACAACGTATGAACAAAAAATTAAAATAAGATCTTATACAGAATTAGATGTCTAAGTCACTGACTGGCAGAACATCAAACATACAATTTTAGTTTCAAACATTTCCTTCTGTTTTTCCCATTTACTATTTTTGCAGTAATACCCTCCAAAAAATCTTTTGTAGCTTGGAAAGCCATTCTGACTCCAAGATCCAGCATATTTGCTGCAAGAAAATTACATAGGTACTCTGGGTTAAGCCAGCAGAAACAATTCTTAGATTCAGTTGTATACTCCTGGAAATATTTAAATTTCTCCAAGATAGGAAACAGAAATAGCACTGATCACTTGATGTTTCTTCTATCTTTATAGAGAAAAAAAATATTTTCCTTCAAGAGTAGACAGTGTATCTTCACAGTAGTCAGTGTATCTTCACAACGATTTTGAAGATATGAATTTCAACATGTATGATCATCCATAGAAGGAAGGTAAGGTTCAAAATTAATATTCACAAACACTGTCACCTTGTTTTATGAATAGTACTTTAAAGAAAGAATATTTGTCAAGTCTTAAAATTAGTGCCGTTACAGCTGAAGGAGAATTTTAATGCTAGAAACATAGCACAGCCTGTGTTCCTTATTTCCTGAAAATTTCATATTTCTTAGAGAGAAAAATAAATAAATAAATAAATAGAGAAAAGAGAGAAAGGGAAGGGAAGGGAAAGAAAAAAGGAAAGGAAAGGAAGAAAAATGGGATTATATTGCAGTGCTTTGTAAAACAGTTTACTAAACAATACTTTGTAGTTTTGCAAAAGTGATTTGGGATAAAATATAAATAAGATAAATCAAAGTTTTTTTGTTTGTTTGTTTGTTTGTTTTTTTTTTTTTAAATGAATTATATTTGTTCTTCACACCTATCTACCAGAGCCAAATATGTTCTGGAATTTGAAGTTCTGGGTGTTAAAGCTATTATTGCACTTTTGGCAGTTTCATATATTTCTTTCAGACCAGTGATATCTCTTACTGTTCTTTCCTTCTAAAATGCATTCTACACACTAGAAAAGAGATGAATAAAACATGAGATGTCTTTGTCTTTTCCAAAACAGAGACTCACTTCTTTAAAATTAATATATTAGAAATCACAGATATTTACTGAGTTGATTTTAAGGGAGAACCAAGATGCAAAAAATCAGTGATTTAGAACTCAGTGCTTTAAGGGACCAAGAACCAGATATTATAAAATCATAGAATGGTTGGGGTTAGAATGGATCATCTTCCAATCCCTCAACCTGCCACTAGACCCAGTTACTCAAAGCCCCATCCAACCTGGCCTTGAACGCTTCCAGGGCTGGGACACCCACAGCTTCTCTGGGCAACCTGTTGTAGTGCCTAACAACAATCACAATAAATAATTTCTTCCTTACATCTAATCTAAATCTACCTTCTTTTAAAGCCATTATCCTTTATCTTATCCTACGCTCCCTGACAAAGAATCCCCAGCTTTCATGTAGTCCCCTTCTAACTGGAAGACTGCTATAAGGTCTCCTTGGAGCCTTCTCTTTTCCCAGCTGAAGAAACCCAACTCACTCAGCCTTTCTTCATAGGAGAGGTGTTTCAGCCCCTTGATCATCTTTGTGGCTCTCCTCTGGACTCATTTTAATAAGCTTGTGTCTTGTTCTGGGGGGCCCAGAGGTGAACACAATATTCCTGGTGGGGTCTCATCACCATGCTTAATGTAACAGGATTTTGTTGTTGTTGTTATTGTTGATTTTTTATTTTTTTCAAGAGTTCAAGTATTTTATTATGTTGAGAATCTAAGATTAGTGAGATTTTTTAGAGTATCCTGGTTCTTATTGTTTTAGTTTAAAACCATTCCCCCTTGTCCTAGCATTATCTGCCTGTGTAACAAGGCACGCTCCATCTTTATTATAAATAATCTCTAAATTTTTAAAAGTTGCGATGAGGTGACCCTGGAGTCTTCTCTTCTTCTTTAGCCCCAGCTCTCTCAGCCTTTCTTCATAGGAGAAGTGTTCCATCCCTCTCATCAACTTCGTAGCCCTCTGGACCTGCTCTAACAGGTCCACATCCTTCTTGTGCTGGACACAGTACTCTAAATGGGGCCTCACAAGGGCAGAGTGGAGGGGGACAATCACCTCCCTCGACCTGCTGGCAATTCCTCTTTTGATGCAGCCCAAGATGCGGTTGGCCTTCTGGGCTGCAAGTGCACACTGCTGGCTCATGTCAAGCTTTTTGTCCAACAGAACCCCCAAGTCCTTCTTTGCAGGGCTTCTCTCAGTGAATTTTTGTCCCAGTCTGCACTCATGTCTGGGATTGTCCTGACCCAGGTGTAGCACCTCACACTTAGACTTGAACCTCATTAGGTTCACATTGGTTCACTTCTCAAGCTTGTCCAAGTCCCTTTAGATGGCATCCTTTCCTTCTGTTTCCTTCTATTAAGAAATATTAAAATTATTTCTTTATGTGTGTCTTTTTGAGCAGCAATTTCACCATTAGCTGAGTTAGATATTCCTGGATTTAATACATGAAAAATCTCAAACAAACAAACAAACAAACACATAAATAAATAAATAAATAAATTTAGTTTACCAGTGCAGTTAACCATTTAATAGCTTCTGAATTATATCTTTCCAAAGTGAAGAGCTCTGAGCTGCTCTGTTTCTCCTGGTTATGGAAGCTAGGGATTAACCCTTGGAAGCCTCATGATTAACCTTTTCTAAAAGGATGTGCAGATTTCATGATAGAGGTGCTGGTTGACTGATGATTTTCCTCCACTATGAAGCTATGAAAAAATCTTCATTTTACAAATGCCTTGTTGTTCTCCCATAAAGCATATATTATAACATTCCCTAAAAATCTATTTTTTTAATAGTTTTTACCAAACTCTTTCAGATGAAAATAAATTCTGAATTCAAATGAATCTGCCTGAGATTTTGAAATCAATTTGGCAATCCTTTAAGTAGGTTTTAAAGAACTGACCCTTTCCTTCTCTGGTATCAACATCGTTTTTTTAAAAAAATAAAAATAAAGTTTACACGCCACAGTTAATTCAACAAAATTATATCTAATTTCTTTACACGTTCCAGTTTTACCTGGTCATAGTGATTCTTCTTGCCAGTTTGTTTGGTCTTTTGGGCCACTGTGTCTTTGAAGTTGTTCTGGTGTTTAGCTTCCTGATCTCTACTGTTATTACTGATGTAAACTCTTTTGACTTTTGTGGAAGTACATAATCTTCCATGAATACTCTTTTATCATGGGTGTCTTAAATGTTATTATACTATTATAATAACGTATTAATACTATAATTTCTAATATAATATGAAAACAATACCAATGTATAATATGTTAATATAACATTCTGATAGCAGTATTATAATATTATATATAATTATTATAATATAAAATAATAATAATATAGTGGGCCAAAATATTAAAGTCCATAATACTTACTGTTTTTGAGTGGATAAGGCTTCATAAATGTACTTTCATTTTATAGTCATAATAAAGTTGTCCAAATGCAAGTGACTAATAATCTTTGAAGCAAGGAACATCAAGATAAAGAAAACTGGTATTTGTCCAATTTTTTCAGGATTAAAAGGAAACATTTTCTTAAAAAGTTAATTATTGATTGGTGTACATATCTGCATAATGTTCTGTATTAAATATTACCTTGAAACTTCAATCAAGATCAAGGTTCCAGTACACCTGGCAGCCCACAAACACCAAAAGCAGCAATTTTCCCCAAAGGTTTAATAATTTTAGTACCCGGTCCTGGAAATGATTACAGACTACCTTAATTGCAAAAGTATTTGTAATTTCTGCACAATTAATGAAGCTGATCTCATACATAACTCTTATCAATTTGTTGTCCTAGGAGACTGAAAATAAAATGGAAAAAAAAAAAAAAAGAATAAAATAAAAAAGAAAGATAGAATTGGATACAATAACCTTCCTTTTGGAGACATAGAACTTACACTAAAGTTGTTTTTAACTGTGGAAGTCAATATGTCTATGACTGATCAGGAAAGTGAATCTAGATACCTGTATCCCAAACTTGACCTTAATTTCCATGTAATTCATTTTTATTTCTTTTAATTGAGTGCTTTATCTCTAAGAAATACTTGTAAAGTAGGTATTTCAAACCTATTTAAATCTACTATAGTTTATAGTTTACAGATCATCTAATTTTTTAATATTTAGGACCAGAACTGGAAAATTAAATGATCTTATTTATAAACTGTCATGAGTCAACTACAGTGCTTATGCTGTGAAAGTAATAATTTTCATGGAGACTCTCCTACAGATACTGGCAAAAATTATAAATCCTTAGAAATGATAATTAGTCTGTTTGAATCAGACAATTTTATCATGCTATTTGTGTTAGGTAATAATTAAAATGTTAGCTTATACACAATTAGTAATGTAAAAGCTATCTACATAAGGAGAAGTTTCCAAGACAATATGATATGGATAATGGAAGACAAAATCAGATGAAGAGAAAGACATCTTTTATTTCTATGTCTGTAAAAAACATACTGCATGAATCTATACCACAGAAACATTTATCTTTCCTCCATAAACCTAAAAGTTAACTGACTTCCTGTTTCACCAAATACCACATTCAAAAAAAAGCAACTGTTACTACATGTAGGAAGAAACAAATAATTTCAAATAAGGACTTAAGCATTGTGTGATTTAGATATACAGTATGTACTGTGTAGGTGGTTAGGGTTGTAAGCATACTTAACTATTAAAAACTAAATTAGTTATGTAAGATATCCAGATTTCCAACCCACAGTGAAAAAGCTAAGTAACTAAAAGTAAAATCTGTAAAATGGAACTGATTCCTGGGTAAGGAACTGGCACTATTATATCCTACTAGATACCAGAAACTACCAACAGAAAGTATTTGGGAAAAAAAAAAAAAAAAAAAAAAAAAAAAGTGATCAAAATGCCAAAGCACATATTGTCTTAAGAACTTCAGATGTGTCATAATTTCAGCTTGATTACTCAGGTCTCCCTTTGAATCATCATAAAGTCAGAATAAATAAATACATTAATAAAAACTATGTTGTCTTCTTTCTTTGCTTCCTTGTCGCGTTTATTAAAATCTAGTAACAAGACTCTTACAGAGAAATACAGAGGACAATTGATTCTAATCACAAGGGACTGTGGAATAGCACCTCTTATAGAATGCCATCAAAATTCACAGGTGCTAATCTCTCTATTAGACATCTGTGATATTAATCATGGCTTGGAAAAAAATAGCTTATGTGCTAATAATAATATATTTTTGATATCTTTTTCTTAAATGCACATTAAATAGCCCTGAACTGAGGTGGTGTATACAGAGAGGAAAAGCTTTCACCAAAGCATACCTCTATAATATGAACCACTCACAGTATAATCAATATAAAAAAATATATTAACAAATATTTTTATTTCCTAGGAGAGTTTCTAAACATTAAAAATCATTCACAAAGCAGTAGATTTAAACACTGAGGAACTGATGGAGTTATTTTTTTCTCTTGTTAAATGCAAGAGACATTCTTACCTCTCTATGCTAATTGTAGCTCATTAGCATTTTGACCTGCATTTCATGTTGATTAGATTGGCACAACAAGAGAGAAAGTACTTCATGTAACAGGTGAAAACACCTAACGTCTCCTCATGAGATCATGTGGAAGGTACAACCTCATCATATGCTATCATTTCATGTCTGTAGAGTTTTATTTCCATTCTGTCTTCTCTATGAGAGCATCAGTAGAGGATGCATCTGTGAGAAAGTACCAGTCTGTGAATTTAAGTGCCATGAATTGTCTGGATGTAGACTGGATAAATTTACAGGTATATTCTGTTACCATTTTTATAATTTTAAGTAAATCTTTTCCACTCCACCTGGGAATTTAAATATAGACAATATTACCTGGGAATGTTAACAGTATATGTTTGTGAACAAATCATCAACATTATTTGAATATGGGTTATTCAGATCTTATTCACTTATGAATATGAACATTGATCTTTCCACATCTCTAAGTATAGCAATCTGTCCCCCTACAATGGAAAATAAAATTTGGGCATATAACTACTTATCCTCAAATATAAATAGTTACCTATGTATACCTATAATTGAACTATATGTACTATATGAACTATATGTAATAGAGCCATTTTTCTTAAAGAAATTAGATAAAATTTTGGTATTGGCTTATATGACATTTTTGAGAAACTTTAGAATGAAATTAGTCACATCCCACCGAAGACTGTTTTTCCATCCCCACTAAAAAAGAAGTTTAAGATGACTAGCTCATGTTAGATGCCTGCCTTGTAAATATCTACATTTGGTCAGATGAATCATACACACAATCATAGCAACAGGTTTTTGCTCACAGCTTTAACTGCACTTCCAGTATGCTAAAAAGTTTTTAAGGAAAGTGTATGTTCTTTTTATTATTCTCCTCCTGAAATGGTGATAAATAAAAGAATGTTAGTAGATATATTTGGCAAAAGAAAAGTGCAAACAAACCAATACTTAGGACACAAATATCCTATTAGTTTTGAGATGGCAAAAAGATCTCTCTCGTGTGAATATCATAGCATATAATTATGTCATGTGGATTTTATATTTTTCTGTCAGGCATGAGTTGATAGCTGCAGGGAAGTGAAAGACTGAATTAAAAATAAATAAATAAATAAATAAATAAATATGAGAGTGTTGGCCAGGACAAACTATTATATATTCTCAGTACTTAATGTTGTCAGTGCTGTCTCCTCTGCTACCAGAACACAGAATGTTTCATATTTAACTACTCTGGGCCCAACGTCTTCCATGTTTTTAGTTCTTCACAGTTCATAGCAGAAAAAGCGGAGAGGAGAGGAGAGGAGAGGAGAGGACAGGACAGGACAGGACAGGACAGGACAGGACAGGACAGGACAGGACAGGGGGTCCATGTAAAAGTTCTTGCAGAAGTCCAGGTAGATGACATTTGTTGATCTTCCCTTGTCTACTGATGCAGTCACTCCATCACAGAAGGACACCAGATTGGTTAGGCATGATTTACCCTTGGTGAAGCCATACTGGCTGTTTCAGATCACCTCCTTGTCCTGCATGTGTCTTGACATTGCTTCCAGGTTAATCTTTTCCATGATCTTTCCAGGCACAGAGGTGAGGCTCACTGGACTGTAGTTCCCCAGGGCCTCCTTTCTACCCTTTTTAAAAATGGGAGTGTACTGGGTCTGTCTCATTTTCTTCTTGTCACCAGGGACTTCACCTGACTGCCAGAACTTTTCAAATATATCATGGAAAAAGTCTTGTCAACTCCATGAGCCAGTTCCTTTATGACATATGTCATTGGGCCCCACAGACTTCCATTAGGTGGTCTTGAACCTTCTCTTTGGTTACAGTAAGAGGGACTTTAATCCTCCAGCCCTCAGCTGCAGGTTCAGATGGTATCCCCTTCCCCCATTCATCCTAGTTTTAAGTTCTCTCAGTCAGTCTTGTTAGGTTACTAACCAGGAAACAATCCCCACCCCCCCACCCTGCCTTGAGACAGGTAAATCCTGTCAGGCTCCAGAAGACCTCTTGTCTTGAAGACTCTTCCATGATTTAAAAACCCCAAATTCTGGTAGACATACCAGTCTTGGAGCCAGGTGTTGATTACCTGGTATCACCTGTTTCTTTCCATTATTCCCATTCACCTGTTTCTTTCCAATATTCCCATTACTGGGAAGACTGAGGAAAACATTACTTGTGCTCCTGAATACTTTAGTCATCTTCCCACATTCTCATCTTCCCCAAATCTCTTTTGATGGACCTCAAGCTACTTATTGCAACATTGTTGGTACCCACATGAACGAGCAGGAGTGGGTAATAATCCAAAGGCTGTACTAAATTTGTAAGTTTATTTGGAACCTCCCTGATCCTAGCCTTGGAGAGGCAGTAAACTTTTCTATAACGAGGGTCTAGTTTATAGACAGGAGCCTCCATTCCCTTCAGGAGGGAATCACTTACGATTGCATCTTGTTGTTGTTTGCTGCTGTTTCTTCATGGTGCTGGTCTTGATATTGCACTTGCTATGAAGGGTTGGTTGATCTGACCTTGGTGGAAGAACTTGCACAGATACCTCATCTTCCTACTTTTCATCCTTTATCTGCTATACCCGGAGCCTCACACCTATTCAATAATGGAAACTGAATGGGCAGAGGCTCCACCTATGACTATATGAGGTAACTTTTTGCCATTTCTTGGTGTCCCTCAAGTTGCTGCCTTTTATCATTTTGGGCAGGCCTTTGAGAGGCCAGGTATATGGGATGCTGATGGACTCTGACTCAGTAAGTGGGGCACAAGTGTATTGGGGAGCAAGCTCTCTGGACTTATTACCAGGGCTTTAAACTAGGTTCATCAGGGAAAGGGAGGGGAATTAAATGTGACAGAGAAGGGCTGGGGGATGTTGTCATTGCTGTCACTGTTAAAGATAGTAGGGAAAAACCTCTGCGTTGTCCCATAGGATTGTACGAGGGCTCCTCAGAGAAGGATACCCTGTCCAGAAACTTCTTCTTGCATCCCTCTAGGGGTAACTGTGCCTGCTGCTTCCCTAAAGTGCCTGTATACCAATGTGTGAAACATGGGAAATAAACGAAATGAGTTTGTGATCTGTGTACAGTCATGGGGCCACGATCTCATTGCAGTTATGGAGACGTGGTGGGACAGCTCGCATGACTGGAACATTGTCATGGAAGGCTATGTCCTTTTTGGGAAAGACAGGCTGGAGAAGCAATTGCCCTTTATGTGAGCAATTAGAATGTACCTAGCTCCACCTAGGGGAGGGTTAAGAATGAGCCAAGAGCTTATGGGGAAGAATTAAGGGGCGGGCTGGTATGGGGGACACTGTTGTGAGGGTATACTACAGGTCACCAGGTCAGGAGGAGGAGGTCAACAAGGCCTTCTACAAGCAGCTGGAAGTAGCCTCATGATCACGGGCACTGGTTCTCATGGGGGACTTCAATTACTCAGACATCAGTTGGGTAAGCAACTCAGCCAGGCACGCACGGTCGAATTGTTCTGGATGCCATCTCCAAGCAATTGGAAGAGAAGAACGTTAGGAGGAGTAGTTAGCATGGATTCACCAAGGGGAAGTCGTGCTCCATCAACCTCGTTGCCTTCTATGAGGGCATCACCAGCTGGGTAGATGGCAGGAGAGCAGTCGATATCATCTACCTTGACTTTAGCAAGTCTTTTGATACTGTCTCCCACAACATCCTGCTAGCTGCAAAAAGCTGCAAAAGTGTGGGATAGATGAGTGGACAACAAAGTGGGTTGAGAACTGGCTGATTGGCCACGCTCAGAGGGTGGTGATTAGTGGTGCAGAGTCCCGCTGGAGACCTGTGACTAGCGGTGTTCCCCAGGGGTCCGTGCTGGGTGCAGTCTTATACAATATTTTCATCGACGACCTTGATGAGGGAATAGTGTCTGCCCTCAGCACGTATGTTGATGATACAAAGCTAGGAGGATTGCCAGAAGGCTATGCTGGTATTCAACATACCATAAGGCTGTTCTGCCATTCAGCGAGACCTGGACAGGCTGGAGAGCTGAGCAGGAAGAAACCAAATGTGGTTTAACAAGAGCAAGTGTAGAGTCCTGCACCTGGGAAGGAACTGCATGTATCGGTACAGACTGGGGGTTGACCTGCTGGAGAGGAGCTCTGAGGAGAAGGACCTGGTGGTCCTGTGGACAACAGGTTGACCTTTAAGCCAGCAGTGTGCCCACATGGCCAAGAAGGCCAATGGGATCCTGGCGTGTATTAAAAGGAGAGTGGCCAGCAGGTCAAGGGAGGTAATCCTCCCCTTCTACTCTGCCCTCGTCAGGCCTCACCTGGAGTAGTACTGTGTCCAGTTCTGGGCTCCCCAGTACAAAAAGGACATGGATCTCCTGGAGAGAGTCCAGTGGAGGGCCACAAAGATGATACGGGGTCTGGAGTATCTTCCCTATGAAGAAAGGCTGAGAGACCTGGGTCTGTTCAGCCTGGAGAAGAGAAGACTGAGAGGGGATCTTATCAATGTTTACAAAAATCTTAAGTGTGGGAGCCAGAAGGATGTAGCCAACCTCTTTTCAGTGGTTTGTGGGGATAGGACAGGGGGCAATGGCCACAAAACTGATCACAGGAAGTTCCACACCAACATGCGAAAGAACTTCATGGTGAGGGTGACAGAGTGCTGGAACAGGCTGCCTAGGGAGATTGTGGAGTCTCCTTCTCTGGAGACATTGAAGGCCCATCTGGATGCCTACCTGGGCAACCTGCTCTGAGGAACCTTCTTTGGCAGGGGGGTTGGACCTGATGATGTCTTGAAGTCCCTTCCAACCTCTACAATTCTGTGATTGTGTGTGCTTCTGTGATCATGGAGCAGATGAGATACTGGACCTGCCTCAACAGTCCCATGCTAGGTTGTCATATGCATACCAGAGATGACAGAGCACAGCTTCATTGGTATTGTATCATCATATATTCATATCATCTTCTCAGACTCCTAGATGCATTTCAGTATCTGTAGTGGGTTTACATGGCAAGGTTTTGGTAGCAGGGGGCAGAAGTGGTGGCTTCTGTGAAAAGAATCAAGGAGCTGCCCTGTGTTAGATAGGGGCCAGTTTCAGCCAACTCCAAGGGATCCACTGGTGGCCAGTGTCAAGCCAATAAACGATGTTGTCTTCACCTCTGTGAGAGCAGATTTAAGCAAAGAGAAAAAAACTGTTGCACAACAGCAGCTGGGACAGTGAGGAGTGAGAAACAACCCTGCAGACACCAAGGTCAGTGAAGAAGGAAGGGGAGGAGGTGCTCCAGACACCTGACCAGAAACTCCCCTATGGCCCGTGGACAGAGCCATGGTGGAACAGGTTGTCCCCCTGCAGCCCATGGGGTACCACAGTGGAGCAGATTTGCACACTGCAGTCCATGGTGGAGCCCATGGTGGAGCAGGTGGATATGGCCTGAAGGAGGCTATAACCTGTGGAATAGAGCCCACGTAGGAGCAGGTGACCTGTCAGGAGCTGCTGCCCCTGTGGGGGACCCAGGTTGGAGCAGTTTGCTCCTGATGGATGGACCCCACTGTACAGACCCATAATTTGAACAGTTCTTGAAGAGCTGCTGCCTGTGAGAAGCCAGTGCAGGGTCAATTCAGGAAGTATTGTATCCCATGGGAGGGACCCCAAGTTGGAGACTGGGAAGAGAGTGACCTTGATGAAGTGGCAGAAACTAAGTGCTACAGACTGACTGCAAACCCCATTCCACCATTCCCCTGCACTGCCTGGGGGGAGGAGGTGGAAAAGGCTGGATGAGAGGGGGAGGCATTTTTAGTTTCTTTCCTTTGTTTCTCACTTCTCTAGCTTGTTAGTAATAGGTAATACATTTCTCTAATTTCCTCATGCTGAGTCTGTTTTCCTATGATGATAATTGTTGAGCGATCTCCCTGTCCTTATCTCAACCCTTGAGCTCTTTATATCAGATTTTCTCCTCCTTCCCTTTGAGGAGGGGGTGAAACAATGGTTGTGGTGGATCTTGACTGCCCAGCTGAGTAAAACCACCTCAATTTCCCCACCTCTCCTAAAGTTTGGCCATCAGGCAGATCAGCTCATTTACCTGGGCACAAATCCCACAGATGTGCTTGCTACCATTCTCCATCTCTGGGAATATCCTCAGGCACACACCACAGCCTGAAAGCTGAAAGTTGGGTGGTCACAGGAACAGCCTGGATATCCATCTTAGTGGTTGCATCTTCCTACTGGGTGTCAGAGGAACAGAAGCAAAGGACATGGCTTTCTGCCATGGGGTCACCTTGTGCCTCCTTGGTGCCACGCCTCACAGAATATTGTTTAATACATTAATTGAGGAGGCCATCAGTGATGCAGTCCAAACTTGCTGGTGGTCAGACCAGGCAGCAGGCCACCTGCTGGCATAGTGTACCCACCACTCTTGCATGAACTGGTGTGTGAACTGCCATACCACTCCACATCTGTTAGTGATCCTGATCACAGTGCTGATGGTCACTGGCGTCCCCCTATGGGTGCTATATGAGTCTTGAATTGGGGCAATGTCAGCTGGCACCACCCATCTCTTGTCCCCTCCTGAGACTGGTCACCTGTTGGCTGAGTTCTCTGCACAGATAGCCACACAGCCTGAGGGTGTCAGGGCCCAGCAACCCCCTTGGGATCCTCTGGGACCTCACAAACCTTGTGCTCTTCTCAGCACCTAGTAACTTACTAGGTTAGGCCTTTACACAGTACATAAATAATAATTATCTGCAGTACATTGTAGGAGAAAAGTTTCTGTAGAGCATCTAGCAGATGTGATTGCCCTCTAGCATGCGTCTTCTTATTGCTGCAATATTAGAAATATAAGCCACAGGTGCAGAATGTGGGTTGTGTCAAATGAGGCAGTGGTCTAATCAAAAGGAGCCCTGTAAGAGAAGATCTGTTAATGACAAGTCTCTAGTGTAAATGATTTTTTTTTTTTTCATCAGCATTCCACTTTCCTCTAAAGTAGAAATCAATTTCATTTTAAGAGCAATAAAATGAAGAGGAACCCTCCTTCTTTCATTCATTCCTCCTCTTATAGATTGAGATGATATTTTCTTTTGAGGTGAGCTATCACAGCTGCTGTTCATAAAAGTGAAGGGTTAGCTACATTTGCAATATTTCATTTTATGCTTTAAGCTTAATTTTCTATTTATTTTTTAACACACAGCTTATTGTCAACAATATATGCAAAACAAAATTCAGGACTGCACTGTGGAGAAGTTCAGAGCAGGGGGGTTATATCAGGCCCTCGTTTGCTTTTTGTATTCACAAATTTACTGCATGGTTGTTTTTACTAGTTCTCATTCTGCTGAATCAGCTCTTACAAAAGCATCATTGTTCTTGGAGTCTTGGAGACTGACACAGGTTACAGACTGCTTAAGAAAAGTGAATTAGGTGCAGTGGTGCATACAAATGAGCAAAATGAGCAGAACTTAAAAGCTGGTGTTTTTTTTTGTTTGTTTGTTTGTTTTTCTGATCAGCTCTACCTGCCTCTGTAGTAGTGCCTATATACAGATTAGCCCTAAGCTTCAAAGAGTTTTTAACAAAGCTTCAAAGCAGGCAATTTATGCATCATTATTACCTGACTTTAAAAACATTCCTCTTTCTTTAGGATAAAAACATTATTTAAACAAGGATTTGTTGAGGAATAAAAAATAGAATTCCAAGAGTTAAGAATTTGAATTAAACTGGACAAAAGCTGAAACCTACATACTATTTTTGTTGTTGTTGTTGTTTGTTTGTTTGTTTTTCCTTAATAGCATTGAAACAAACTGCCTTGTATTCCTTTTCAAGGTCATTTTGTCATATCACATAAGGTACTGTGAGATGCATATTCCATACAGGCCTGCAGATCAGTTCAAGTGATTAGAATTTATTATTGGGTGCTCATTTCCATGCAGCAAAAAAGAGAGCAATTAAAATGAAAGAAGCTGACATTATATAGTTTGTGCCTTTGTGGGACAAATATTCTGCAGCAGAGATTAAGTGGGCCACCACATGATATTTCTATGAGATTAAAAATTACCACAGAGAGGACAGATTTATGGGTTGTCTGTTGCTCCTCTCTTCATGGTTATGTATCAGTGAAAATCAGCATTGATGCTGCGTCCGTGGATCTCCTCCTCAAATGTCCATATTTTACAATATTCCAACAAAGAAGGAAGGCATATGAATATCCATGCTGTGTCTGATTTTAAACAGACATAGACATGATTAATGGGTGATGCTAGACACTTTTAACCTTATGGTTATATTCTTTTGAAGGTTGCAAAGTGCATTTTTATGTAATAATTAAAGTCTGCAAGGTTCCAAATTCACCAGTATTTCCAAATCATAATGTGTCTGTTGCAGATGGACAGTTAGTCAAATAACCTGGCATCTGTACCAGTACAACATAAATGTCTGAATGAGGACATACCAATTGAGATGTTTTCGTCAAGTGACCAGATTGGTACAATACTGATGAAACCATTCATTATCCACTGATAGTACGAGTATGAGAGGTATTTTAATGTTCTGACTGGAGGAAGCTGTAATTTTCTGAACATGCATTTATTTATTTAAATGTGATTGACCAACACTCTGAGCACATATTCAATATTTAAATATAAACATTTAAAAAAAAGAAAAAAAAGAAAAAAAGAAAAAAAGAAAAAAAGAAAAAAAAAAAAAAAGCATGTCTATGCTTTTGAGAAGGTATTGACCTTTCAACTAACTTAAGGGAAACTGAATTACAGTAAATCAACTAAAGACTCCTTAAATGGTGTTTGAGAGTATTCACAGGATAGTTAGATGTAGCAAAACTAGACTACTTAAAATTTAATTCGTTAGTAAATTCAGATTGCTTTTCCTGGTGGTCCTCCATGAAACATATATAATTTGGGGGGTGGAAGCTACAATCATAAAATTATATAAAATGTGTAGGTTAAAAAAGACGTCTAGATATACTCTGACCCAACCTTCAGTGAAAAGCAAGGTCTTAGGCTGGCTAGCCATGACAGCCCTGTTGATTTGTCTTGAATATTTCCATCAAGGGAGATTCCACCACCAGTCTGAGCAGCCTATGCAATGTTTAATTTTTTTGAAGCCCTATTATTTTTTTTTCTTTTGTATTTAAATGGAATTCTCCCTGAAGCAACTCATACCTGTTGCCTCTTTTCTACTCACTTTACAACCTTGTGAAAATAATAATTACAACTCATCTGTAACTACCATGCAGGTAATGGAAAACTGGGATTAAATCCCTCCTGAACCTTCTCTTCCCTCAAGTGGAAACAAACAAACAAACAAAAAATGTTCCTTCAACCTTTTTTCATAAGTCAAGTTCTCCATAACTTTGATCATCTTAATGGTCCTCCTCTGAACTCTCTCTGGTTGTTCAGTCTGTCTTATACCAGGGGTACCAAAACTGGGCACAATGTGCAAGGTGTGACCTAAAAAGGGCTAAGTAGTCTGTAATAATTTCATTCCTTGGTCTGCTGATGATACAACCACTGCTGAAGCCACAGATGTGGCTTTTTTCTCTTTGATTCTGCAAGGTCATAGTACTGACTCACATTTAGTTCACTGTCCACCAGTACAAATTCTTCCCAGTCAGTTAGTCCGCAGCTTGTATTGCTAGTTGGGATTATTTCATTTCAGATGTAGGACTTCTATTTATCTTTGTTAAATCTCATGCAGTTTTTCTTGACCCATTTTTCTAGACTGCTGAAGATGCTGTGTATTTTCCTCTTCTGCCTAGTTTATCTACCTCTTCTTCCAGTGAGGTGTCATTTGCAAACCTCGTGAGAGTCTACTCAATTTTATCAACCACGTTGTTTTTAAAGGCCTGTTTTTTCCTTCCCAAAAACAACAGCAAAAAAAAAAAAAAAGGCAAGCAAGAAAGCATAATTTTTGTTGATGGATATATTTACCCTCTTTTGATCATCTGTGATTTTTCCTAATCCTTCTAAAGGTGACAGAGTGGCTTTGCAGTAATGTCTTCCAACTGTATCAGATGCATCCTATCACATCCCATAGACATGTATATGTCCAACCAGTACAAATGGTCCTTAGCTCAACCCTCCCCTACTATCAGTGATTAACCATTTGCTTCAACATTGTTTCTTGGAATAGCAACTTGGGATCTGACCTCTCCCTTAAAGACTGAGGTGAAAACAACACTGAGTACCTCATTCTAATCTATGTCATTATTAAGTAACTTGCTAGCCCTGTTCAGCTGCAGTCTTGAGTCTTGTTCTTCCACTCAGTACTAACATACCTACAGAAGCCTCTCTGAGCTGCAGCTGAGCTTTTGCCTACCTAACTGAATTTCTGTATACTCAGGCAATATATATATATATATATATATATATTGCCCTGTGTTTTGTTTTATTTTGTTTTGTTTTGCATTTGAGCCCTTTGAGTACTTAACTGTTTAACAAGGTTAATTTATTTCTATGCATACTCTAATATTTTACTTTTTTTTTTTTTTTTTTTTTTTTTTTTCTCATCTGAGGGTATGGACATCTCCTGTGTTTTGAGCAGGCTGCCTCTGAAAATCTTCCAACAGTTCTGAGCACCTTTGCCTTCCAAGACAGGTTTTCATGGGAGTCTTAATAGTTACCTGAGCTATTTTCTAGGAGTTGAAACCTGCACTTAAAAAGTTGTTTATTTTGCTACTTGCGTTCTTCATGACCCTTAAACTTAACTCTATGTTATTATGGACTCTAGAGCCAAGGCTGCAAAGGTCAGATCTCCAAATGAGTATCCTTATTTTTTAATCAGTAAGAATAAGACAAGTTCTGTCAAGATATATTTCCCCCCCATGGGAAATAGATATTAATGCTCTGCTTGATTTTTCTTTGTGTTCTGTCTAGAAATTTGATAATTATTCACATCTCAATTTACTACCTGTGGTATAAATGCCTATATAGTTTTGCTGAATTCATAATTTTGAATGAAAACTATGAAGTGATGAGTAGAAAATGTGTGTAGGTACACAGGTATTATTATTATTATTATTTTGTCTATTGATGAAATTTAAATGTTTTTGTTTGTTTGTTTTGGTTGTGTTCATTACATACACAGAATGTATACTAATCAAAGGATTTACTAATGCTTCTGAATGCAAGTGTCTTCAGAATTTAGGAGAAAAGAAAACTCTTTCTAAGAATTTATGTGTTTATTTGCCTCTTCTGCCCAATCCACCTCAATTTAAGTGGTTTTATATTTAGAACAGAGAATATTCAAGGGTCAAGATATTTCCCTGCTAGCAACAATGCCTAATTACATAAATAAAAAATAACATTTTCATGGCAAAAAAGCAATAAAGAAATAAAGTTTCCACATTGATTTTTCAAAACAGTCACTTTCCATAGCTATGAATATGGATAAAACAGTAAAACTGAAGTAGTATACTGTAAACTAGAACTATTCTTTGAGAAATTCAGCTCACTATTTGAAAAATAATTGTAAATATACTCATTTCATCTCACCAGACATTTAAAAGTGGGGCACCAGTCATTTGAAAGCTGGGTATGCAGTCCGAGTTAGGTGTCTGTACCTTATAATCAATGAAAAGATAGAAGGAGTGAGACCTCCAAAAAGTGATTAATTCATTTTTAAATAGGTATCTATTAGAACCATAATAAATGTATTTCTGGAGATACTCTTCTCTTCCTGTGCCTGTGGAGAAATTTTAAATGAATAGCAAAGATGTCTAAATTTTAGTTACTTAAGCTGACGTGATATGAGTCCTATTTTCTGCGTTAGCTCTTCATATACAAATATATTAGATGAGGATAATACAGAAGCTATTTAATAGTACGTGTGAATAATATGAACTGACACAATGCTGCAACCTGTACAAACAGTAATATGATGATGCTCAACATGTATAACTGGTTTTGTTTTGCTGTTGTTTCTGAGAAATACTTTATTTTCTTTTATCAAAAAAGGTTTGATGGCAAATTATTTTAAACTCAGATCGTAAGATTAATATTGAAGATATCACATGCATGTACACTCCTCAACTTGTTTCCAAATGCATTCCAAATTAGAAATCCTTTTCTATAGCTATGTTATGTCATTCAAATACCTATATTGCATCTTCTATTTTGATTGCTGTAATCAGTTACTTGACCTTGGAATTTTCATAACTTTTGCTATTAACTACAG
Source organism: Oxyura jamaicensis (assembly GCF_011077185.1). Classification (NCBI taxonomy): domain Eukaryota; kingdom Metazoa; phylum Chordata; class Aves; order Anseriformes; family Anatidae; genus Oxyura; species Oxyura jamaicensis. The sequence goes on from NC_048893.1 coordinate 156,982,161, forward strand.
AAAAAATAACACTAGCTATTGCAGCCATCATCTTCATCCATCTATGTCCATTTAATTTATTTATTTTTTAACCTAAATGTTTGGTCTTAGAGTTCAATCACTTCAAAATTTAATCTCTTTTCCTTCTAACCTATTATTTCCCATCCCTTATTGTCTACTGATGCAGTCATACTCCAGAGTCGTGTTCCAATTTTCCAAATGGCTGCCTTTAAGATATTTTCTCTATTGCATAGTGACATTTGCACATATATATATATATACCATGAAAAAAAAAATGGAGGGGATAAAAGTTCTGTGAAAAGGAACAGGATAATTTATTTCTATAACTATCAAACCTTAAAATCCTAGCTCTTATGAAAAAATGCTCATTTATTATTGTGAATGTAACCAGAATGTGTAAATAAAGGTCTTAAGTACAGCACTCAGTTAAGTTTTAGCACCTAATCAAGAAGTACAAAGCTCTCAGAGAGAGTACCTGAATACTCTCATTTGCCTGGAAAATCTAATGGCTTTCTCCAACGGGGTTAGAGCACTGGTGATTAAAGGAAGAGCAATAGAAATCATCTATCTGGACTTGCACAAAGTATTTTACATTGTCCCCCATAACATCCCTTGTCTCTAAATTGGAAAGACATGGATTTGATGGATCCATGGGTACTTAGTGGGTAAGGAATTGACTAGATGGTCACACTCAAAGAGTTGAGGTAAATGGCTCAATGCCCAAGTGGAGATCAGTGATGAGTGCTGTTCTTCAGGGGTCTGTACTGGGTTTGGTGCTATTTAAGATCTGTGTCAGTGACATGGACAGTGGGATTGAGTGCACCTACAGCAATTTTGCACATGACACCAAGTTGTGTGGTGATGTCTGGAGGGAAGGAATGCCATCCAGAGGGACCTGGACAGGCTTAAGAGGTGGGCCTGTGTGAAATTCATGAAGTTCAACAAGGCTAAGTACAAGAGCAACAGATCTTCTGGTTCTGGGCAGCATTCCCAATAAATAGATCCACCCTTGGCTGCTAATATTGTAATTGTTTGGATTTATAAATCTGAAAATAAAGGTAAAGGCAGAAAAGAGTAAGTAACAACACTAACAACACTTTTTTTTTTTTTTCCTTTCTTTTTTTTCCCCTTTTGCTTGCACTGTATGTTTTTTCTTACTCACATTCTTTGAGTAGCACAACTTTGAGGGCAGTCGATCCAGCTGCAGTTTATCTAAAAATGATCTGGCGTATCTAGCAATGATCTTTTATTTATTTTTATTTTTTTTTACCCTCTTGTTAGCTGTGAGCTTTCTTGTTCTGCTAAGCATTTTAATGTTATTTTTCCATGTAGCCATAATATTCTATCATATGAGTCAAGGCCAACAGAAAATAGGCTGTGTATCCAGGCCCCAATGGCAAGAGTTAAATGAACTAGCTTGTTATCCTTAACCTGCTTCATTTCTAACTGTATAGCATTCAGAACATGTTTTGAAGTCAATATTCTTATTCTTTGGGGTGCTTTATATCACACAACAAGTATTTCAAATTAAAAGGGATGCTTAAGTATTGTTCAGGCAACAAACTCTGAAGGGTTCTGCTTTGGTAAAGAATTTTTGGCTTGTTTTTGTAATTTTACTTATATCGTTTGGTTTCCAAGGCAGTATTATTCTACTTTAAAACCTGTTTGCATCATTGATCAGCCAACAGGATGTTTCTAATACATGGCTGATGTTGAAAACGATTTGATCTCACATACCAGCATCATTACTCTCATAACTGTCTTGTTACCCTATACTTACAACTGCATAGATTCATATTCATATATATTTATATATTTAAATTTATACATATTACAGCTTATGACAAAAGTTGCTTCTTTGTGTGGCAGGATTTGATATGGCTATTTGTTTATTCTATTAAGAATCCTTTATTGTACTCTTTATTTAAAATGACAAGTAGCTTACATTCAAGTTCCTTTGCTGTGATTTAATCTCATAGTCATTCAGCAAATTAGTATGTAGTTCTGTCATTTCACAATATGCAAGGTTTCCTAGGCTATTAACCCTTGGATTATTGATGACCCAGTTTTCCTTCTCTTGTGTTTAAATATTAATGTATTTATCAATTTCATGAAATTTCAAAATAAAAATTTGTACACATTACTGCTGAGAATCTGGTTTATTGTTTTCTCCCACAATATTTTTTTTTTATTATTTCTATTTTTTCAATACCAGTAGTGTGCCAGTGAACTTATTTTCATTTAAACCTGCTGGATAATCATCAAAATATCTTTCTAAGATTAATATTATCATGTAAATTGAATCTATATTTTCTTACTTATACAAAATTGACTAGATTGGCAAATTATTTACTGAAAGTCACAAATAAAGACCATACTCAGTTTTAGCTTACCAGGAGAATAAATAAATAAATAAAAATAAACTTCCTTGTATTAAGATATGCCATTCTACCAGGAAAGAGAAAAAGGCAATTACATTTTCTTATATTGTAAAATTATTCAGATTCCTAAATCTAAGACAGTATCTAATGCCAAATATTTGGATCAGAGTAACTAGCTCAAAAGCTACTTATTTGGAAAAAAAAAAAAAAAAAAAAAAAAAAAAATCTTGTATCACAAAATAGGAAAAAAAAATGACAGAGCATCTGTGAGTTAGCTGCAGCTGAGTTACTAGGACAAAAAATGTTTTATCTGGACAATCCATTCCAACTGAATCTCTGTGTGTGAGATATAAAAACCTAGAGGTTATCCACAGAAGTCCTGAAAAAAACATAACTGTAGCCTACATCAGTTGCTTGAGAATATTTTACCATATTTTTAATTTAAACTGAATTGCTAGTTTTACCTTTGCATTAGATTCATGAAAATGGACATTTTTCCTTAGTACAGAAAGGAAAGAGTGAGAGATATAGAAGTAGATAGATGCAAAGCAATCTATGTTAAGAATGTCCTAGGGAACTAATATTATATTGTATATATAATATCACATTGTTTTCTGTTATTTTCTAATCTTAGAACAGAATGTCAACATTTGATCCTTTTTGTTTTTAAAGATTTTCTCCATACACCAACCTCTGTTATTAAGAATATAGGCATGTCTTTCTTACAGAGCATTCATACTATTTTTTTTTGGGGGGGGGGTCTATTATTAAGTCAACTCCAGACAGCTTTTAATTATTTCTTCAGACTTAAAATTGTATGCTCTCTGAATGTGTTCTGAAATGTTTATTAGGGGAATAATGAATGTGTCAGTGAGCAAAAGAGGCCTCAATCCACATATAAACTGTGCAAAGGGGAATAGATTTGGGGATTTTCATCATCTGTTACCCCTAGGTTTCATGTGGAATGACAGAAAGCCTTCAATGACACCACATTCTCTAAGGTGAACAGTTCTGCATCTCAAACCCCTGTTCACCTCAAACTGCTCACACAGCAAGCCACTCAGTAACATTTTAGATAAGGGTATGCTACAGAGCTATGACTCCTCCTAATTTCCCCAGAACCCCAGTTTGTGACATTGTGCTTATCCTGGATAAAGAATTAGTTGGAAGTCATGTGCAAGTCAAATCAGACTAAATATAAAACTAAAAGATTAAGCCTATCTTCATAACCTCTAAATGCATATGTCTAAAAACAATTTAGAAGTAGGTATGGAAATAAAAACATTGAAAATATACTTATGTGATGATTGCATCAGGAAAATCTTCCATGCCCTCATTCTGTTGTTTTGCTTTTCCTCTCCTGACAAATTTTCAGCTTTTTATTACACTGTCTCCTACTCAGTGGGAGAATGCTAGCCCTAGACATCTATTTTTCTGAGGTATTGTAGAGGATCTATGATAATTCAAACTAGCTGCTGATGAACTATATTCACATCAACAGAAGAAAAGGCCTTTTGTTTTTAATTTTTAAGAGGAAAAAGTACTATAAAGACAGATCAACATTTTGGAGGACAACAGGGATGACCAGAAGGAGGGGAAGTTATGCCACCAAATTATATCTTCCTAGTAAAGAATGAAGTTAATGTTTCTGGAATACTGTATGGATTTTTGTTTTTATTTTTTAGATATTAAACTCATATATATATATATGTACTGCTCACTTCTCTCTATATATATATTTAAATCACAAATTCAACTAAATTAGAAAAAGCAGTAATTTATCCCAAACTAGTCCTTTCTTCAGAAGGACATCAAGGTTCACAGATGGAAAGGAAGAAATAAACCAGAATCATGATAAAGTGAAAAAGAACTCAGTTATGTAATGTGTAGAACATATTGTGAGCTGCGGAGTTTTCTTATCACTAATTGAACATAGTAGATCATATGAAATTTCATAGCATGAGAGGATTGTACCAAAAAGGACAAAAGAATTATTAGCAAAAAGATTTATTCAAAATAGAGGAGAAAATAAATTGTAAACTTTTGTTTTATCCTTTTAAATGGCCATATCTTCCACAGCAGAAAGAAGCATGCACAAACCCTATAAAATTATTCACATATACATTTTAAAATTCAAAATTAATGAATCATAATTGTGCTGCAGTAATCCACTTTAGAACATGACTGACACTTCAAAGCTACGTTCTGATTAGTTATTTGGGCCTTTGGATTATATTATAGCTATTCATCAGCTTTCAACAATGAGTCTTTGGAACATAATCACTAAAAACTCCATGAAAATCCTATAGCTATGACAAATAAATAAATGGATGCAATGAAAAATAATTGCTTTCTGTGTTTGGGTTCTTCCCATCTCAGTATTTAGTTGCAGATAATTCATTTTTTCTTCTGCTAGCATTTTTCACCCTGCACTGTCATATTTTCTATGACCCATGCCTGGTGGGAAAGCTGTCTACAAATCAATACTGACTGTAACAGGATCTTTTTTTTTTTTTTTTCCTCACTCAGGCTAAGAACAACATAAAAATATAATCAGAGATTGGTTGAAGTTAGAAGGTACCTCTGGAGGTCATCTTGTTGAACCCTCCTGCTCAAGTAGAAATACCTACAGCCAGATGCATGGATCATATCATCTGTTAAATATGTTCAAGGATGGAGACTTGGAGAATCTACGACCTTTGTGGGCAACCTGGGCAACCTGTTCCACTGCTCAGTTGTAGTTACTCAAGATCAACGAATTAATAAATATATATTTCCTGAGTTTTATAATTACTCAAGATTCAAATGTTTATGCTTTGCATTTTATGTGTCTCTTCATTACTATACCAGTGCTGAAACTCACATCAGTGTTATGTGAATCTCTCATACAATTCACTGTGGTACAAGGGTATAAGGACAATGCAATTATCATATGTATGATTATTATTAAAAAGAGTATGTTTTACAGAACAGTCTCATGGATATCTAGTATAATATGAGATCCTTTTTCTGTAGATGAGGTGGGATTGATTGGACTAGGTTCCATATGCAAAGTTGCCATAGTCTACTGTTATTTGATGAGTACATAGGAATTATGATGTGAATGTCATAGGGTAAGTAGGAACATAAAATTTCCTTTTGCTATTGAAGAAGTATTTGTTTGTAGTGCCATATTATCATACAGGTTATAAATTCTACATATTTTCAAGTAAAAACATAAACTTTGTTTAGTCCCATGGGGCCTTTTAATAGCATGTAAACAGAATCCTGATTACACTGGGGTAGTTAGCTGGATGAATAAATAAGAATAAACCAGAATAAAGTGAAAAATATTGCAGGAAAAAAAAAAAAAAAAAAAAAAAAGTAATGGAATTTTCCGATGTAGATATCTTCTCTACCTTCTGTGCTGACAATACAGGTAGCTGAGGAAAACCTCTCATGCTTGCCAGCAAAAATATTTATCTGCATGAGATGATGAGGGGAGCAAACTCTTTAAATATTAAAGATTGGCACTAAGCAGATATCATTTATTTTTTTCTTCTTCTTTCTAAAAGGTGGGCATAGAGGCAGATAAGGAACATTCAGAGGAAAATGAGAAGTTTCTCTGAACCTCAAGTCTCCAGATCTAAGACTGTCAATACAACCCATGGAAAAAAGTAAAATGATTTGCATAGCTTCACTGAGTTATATTGCCAGTCTTAGATTTGGAGCCTTTAATCTGGAAACAGAAAAAACAGCAATATCCGGGAGCTAAATTTTATGTTCAAGCATTCTTTGGATTTGCTTCACATATAATCTTCATTGCTTAAACTTGTAACTATCAGTGTTATTAATTTGAACTACCTTTAGGTATTTACTACACAGCCTACATATAAACTGATATTTATGCCATCACTTTATAGAGTGTAAGAAACATATGAGGAAAAAATTAACTCATCCTACTCTAGCAATCTAAATCAAGTCAGAGGAGTTGTACTGTATAAATATGTTTCTCTAGAGAATAAACAGTAGCTGGGGTAATTACAGGCATTTATACTGCTTATACCAAAATTTATGTAAAATGATTCTATTTTTACCGCGCTGGGCAGCCGAACACCACAACCGCTCTCTCACTCCCCCTCCTCAGATGAGGAGGGGAAGAAGTAAAGGAAAGAACAACTCCTCACGGGTTGAGATAAGGATAATTTAATTAAAGGAAAAAAATATATATTAAGGAAATATTATTATTAATTAAACAATTTAACTAAAGGGAAAAAAGGGAAAGGGGAAAAGGGAGAGGGAAAGGGAAAAAACAAAACTAAACAAGTAGAGGCTATGTGGAAGTGCAGAGGAAAGAAATTACGCTTTACTTCCCACAAATGAGCGATGCTTGACCATGTCCTTAAAGCAGGGCCTCAATGCACGTAGCTGGTATTCTGGAGGAAGACAAATGTTTTCACAATGAGAGCCCACCCCTCCCCTCTTCTTCCTTTTTCCACCTTTTATTGCTGAGTGTGACATCATATGGTATGGAATATCCCTTTGGTTGGTTGAGGTCAGCTGCCCTGCTGATGTTTCTTTCTCACTTTTTTGCCCACCCCCTAGGAGGGTTAGAGAGAGTCCTGATGCTGTGCCAGCACTTCTCAGCAGCAGCCACAACATTGGTGTGATAGCACTGCTGTTCTAGCTACAAGTGCAGAGCACAGCACTGCTGCAGGGAAAGTTAACATCCCAGGCAGACACAGTACAGATGTGACTAAAAGTCTTGATAAATAAAACTTCTTGTTCGTTTGTTGTAATATCACATCTATTTTGTAGCAGTAGTCAGTAAGTGAGAAGGATGTCCTATGAGTCAAGGGCCTGTTTACATATTCCACAGCGTCTTGGTTTACCTCCCACCTGCCTGCCTGTAGTGTGCAGTCATATTTTAAATGTATCAAGGTCACACCATCTAGACCATGTAAAGCACTGTAAACAGCAGAAAAAAAAAAAAAAAAAAAAAAACACAAAGACATACTGGAAAAATTCTGGTACAATATATAATATTTAATGTGTTAGATTTCTTAACTGGTAAAAATGCAAAATAGCAGTGCAGGATTGTCATGAGTCAAGTCCCATGATGTTACAATAGGAAGATAGACTGTAATCATAGACATTTTATTATGTTTGATTTAAAGAAAAAATAACTGACAAAAATATACTAATTAGTTTACTCCCAGCCCCCTGACTGGGATGGGGAAGAGAATTAAAAGCGTAAAAATGTGAGAACTCATGAGTTCAGATAAAGACAGTGTAATAAGAAAAGGGAAAAAAAATAAAAAAATAAAAGAGCAAAGTTACTCACAATGTAATTGCTCATCGCCATCTGACTGATGCCCAGACAGTCCCCTTGCAATAGTCCCCAGGTCAAATCCCCCCAGTTTTATTGAAGAGCATGTTATCAAATGAAATACTTCTTTGGTCAGTTTGGGTAAGCTGTCTTGGCTGTGTCCTCTCCCAGATTCTTGTGCACCCCCAGCTTTCTTGCGAGCAGGATAACATGAGAAGCAAAAATTCCTTGACTTAGTATAAGCACTGTTCAGCAACAACTAAAATATTAGAGTGTTATCCACTTTATTTTGATCCTAAGTCCAAGACCTAGTACCATACCATATACTATGAAGAAAATGAACTCCATTGCAGCTGAAACCAGGAAAACGCTGAATGTTTTTGAAAACTTAGGCATTTGTTTCTCAAATAATGCTATAGACCACTCATAAATTGCTTGCTAGTCTGATAGTCATAAAGATGTTATCACCTTTTATTAATTTCTGTTTTATTTCACTTACGTGTAATTAAAGTTTCCTATTTAATATTTTATACTATGTATTGAAAAACTGTATTGCTCTGTGACGCTTGTGACTATTTCTTGAAACTCTGTCTTGCTGTTTTTTATACTACTCCCAGTATATTAACCCCTGCAAGTAGACATCATTGACAAACTTTCTTTTCCTCCCTCCCTCCCTTCCTTCTGTTAAGGGATACTTCTGATTCCCCTAGCAGAATGGGTCTCCCCAGGCATCCAGGATTTACACAGAGTCAACTTTTAATTATATCAACAGGAATCTAATAGTACCCATATATCATCTTGAGCTGTGTGCCTCCAAGGAGGGACCCTGCTCAAAACTTTTCTCTATACACGTGCAATCTTTTTTTTTTTTTTTTTTTTTTTTTTTAATCTGTTATTTTTCAGTCAGTTCTCAACATATATGCATTACGTTCCTACATATAGGCAGTTCTTTGTTGCAGGACAGGAAAGCTTCTGTTATCTCCCCTAGTCAGGATGTCTTCTGTTATCCAGACAGGATCTGATCTGGCACTGTCTTTGGTCAAACTGTCCCCTCTTCCCCCATCAACTCCACCCAGGCCCCTCCACATTCACCATTGCTCAATCACCACCACAAATCAGGTTCAGGTGATAGAGAACTGATACTGTTGCCTAAGTGCAGTGGTTTATGTGGCAAGGTTTTGGTAGCAGGGGGCCATAGGGGTGGCTTCTGTGAGAAGGACCTAGAAGCTGCCCCATGTTTGGTAAGGGCCCCACTGCTGACCAGAGCTGAGCCAATAAGTGATGTTATTTGCACCTCTGTGAGAGCATATTTAAGACAGGGAAAAAAAACGCTGCGACACACAGCAGCTGGGAGAGTGATAGGATTGAGGAACAGCCTTGGAGGTGCCAAGGTCAATGAAGAAGGAGGGGGAGAGGTGCTCCAGGCACCGGAGCAGAAGTCCCCTGCGGCATGTTGTGAGGACCATGGTGAAGCAGGATGTCCCCCTGCATCCCATGGAGTACCACGGTGGAGCAGGGTTCCACGTTGCAGCCCGTGGAGGAGACCATGGTGGAGCAGGTGGACCTGCACTGACGGAGACTGCGGCCTGTGGAAGACCCCTGCAGGAGCAGATTCTGGGCCGGACCTGCAGCCCGTGGAGAGGAGACCACGCAGGAGCAGGTGACCTGGCAGGAGCTGCTGCCTGTGGGGGACCCAGGTTGGAGCAGTGTGCTCCTGACAGATGGACCCTGTGGTACGGACCCATATCTGGAGCAGTTCTTGAAGAGCTGCTGCCTGTGGGCAGCCCATGCTGGATCAATTCAGCAAGGACTGCATCCCGTGGGAGGGACCCCACAGCACAGGGGCTGAGAGTGACTGAGAAGGAGCAGCAGAGAAGAAGTGCTATAGACTGACCATAACCCCCATTCCCCTTTCCCCTGCGCCGCTCGGGGGGGAGGAGGTGGAAGAGGGTGGATGGGGAGGCAAGGTGCTTTTGGTTTCTTTCCTTTGTTTCTCACTTCTCTAGCTCATTAGTAATAGACAATAAATACTATCTCTCTATGCCGAGTCTGTTTTGCCCGTCACGATAATTACTGCGCGATCTCCTTATCCTTATCTCAACCCTTGAGCCCCTTTCATCATATTTTCTCCCCATTCCTCTTTGAGGAGGTGGAGTGAGAGAGCGGTTGTGGTGGAGCTTGGCCGCCCACCCGAGCAAAACCACCACACTAAGGCTTCACTAAATTTACTCTGCTAATGTGAAAAAATACCCACCTGAATTCCTTACATACCAGCAGCTTGTTTCCCTTTCCCTTTCTCTTTCCCCCTCTCTCTCTCTCATTAACTCTCAAGCAAGTAAATATTAATCTGAAACTGAGCTCAAGCAAATATCTAAAACTTTAAACCATAGCAGCTGCAAGAAAATAGTAGAAGCCAGAATCAACAAATTACCCAACATTCTGCTTACACTTATCTTTTCTACTGCTGTAAGTGACAATTCTGCATCATTCAGCTGGGTGGGAAGGAGAGATGTTTGGGGCTGAAGAAAAGACCTTTGTTTAGATCAGGAAATCTGGTATAGTAACTACAATATCATATAGTTCTACTATAATATCTTCACAGAAAAAAAAAAAAAAAAAGTTAATTATAAAGCAAATTTAATTTGCATAAATTCCCTGTGAAACATATACAATGCTATTTTAATTTAAATGTGTTTTTCAGAAGAAAGAAAAATTCCTGCGCTATTTTAATATATTAAGATACTTCAAGATAAAATATCATTATACTTCACAGTTTAGGTGACATTTCTCACAAAGGCATGGAGAAATTCTAGCCCCCCTCCCCCTGTCCCCCCCCTCCCCCTTTTTTTTTTTTTTTTTAAACTCGGTAATTCACAGAATCACAGAATTTCTAGGTTGGAAGAGACCTCAAGATC
>NC_048893.1:156997764-157021844 GCF_011077185.1 Oxyura jamaicensis
CAGCCCTGCCTGGCCCGATCCCCCGCTCCGCTGCAGAACGCGTCTGCCCCGGAGCCGATCGCCTCGGCAAATGGCCATTCTTTACATATTTGCTTGAGATGTCTTAAAAGATCTTCTCCAGGAATAGATAATAAGGAGTTTCTGAATATTCAAAAATTTTAAAATGCTTTCAGTTTAGGCCCTGTAAATGACTTTCAATTTTTGGACATTTCAATTATTGTTTCTGTATGTCTGTAGAAACATAGATTCATTTTATGGATTTATTCCTTCAGTTTTACGAATTAATAACAACAATTCCAATAATTTTAGGAATAACAAAATTCTTTCTTTCACATCAAATAAACTAGTAATCAACTTTATAAATGAAAAAAAAAAAAAAAAGAAAAAAAACTTAAGTTACTGTTATTAAAAAAAATTACAATAATTAAATATAACCCTAGAATTTGGAAATGGATTTCCTGCAAATAAATACATTTTCCATTGTTTTGCAAACATATATATTTTTTTAATATTTTTTTTTTATTATTTTTCCTTTTACAGGTCATTTAAACTCCATAATATTTTGGGACATGCATGTTCCAAAGACATGCATTAAATGTACTTTGCATATACTTTAAAATACCTATGGCAATGGTTTTATATCGTCATTAGTAGGTTAGGCAATACATCATATTTCAGTAGAAACCCATTCAATTTAATAAGATAAAGTGTTTGCAAAACTTGAGGTTTTGTATTTGACTCACCAAAAATTGTGTATACGGTGCAATGTAATTTATATTCATATTTTGTTTTGCAAGTAGCATTGCTTCTGACTGAATCCTTCTACATTAAATGGAAAATATTAAGTATCTGCTTTTTCAGAAAAATACTAGTCTATGACTTGCCATAACATATGAAATACAATATTATATTGTGAATAGTGGATAGACAAAATTCAGACTGATAGACAAACCTGTTAGAATTACAGTCTTAGAAGGATACATTAAAAATGTTTCCAATCCTTATCTCCATTTTCTTACTTACATAGTGCATCAAGATGTTATATGTAGTATCTTAAAAATAATGTAATGAATTCATAAGTGAGAGTGTTTACTCCAAGCATACATGTTGATTTCTAAGTCAAGAAAAGAGCTAAACACTTGTATGAGGTGATGTAGAATGGGGAGAATTGTCAATGATTTACCAAAATAAGGCAGAAAGCTGCTCTTTTTCTTCTCCAGTGACATATTAAAATGCTTCGATGTTGTGGTTTAACCTGGCTGGCAGCTAAACACCACACAACCGTTCGCTCACCCTCCCCCCTCCCTCTCTGGGATGGGGGAGAGAAACAAGAAAAAACTGAAACCTGTGGGTTGAGATAGAGACAGTTTATTAGGATAGAAAAATAAAATAATAATAATAATAATATTTACAAAACAAGTGATGCACAATGCAATTGTTCACCACCCGCTGACCGATGCCCAGCCTATCCCTGAGCAGACCCCCCCCGGCCCCCCCACCCTGGCTAGCCACCCCTATATATTGTTCAGCATGACATCAGATGGTATGGAATACCACTTTGGCCAGTTCGGGTCAGCTGTCCTGGGTCTGTCTCCTCCCTGTCCCCAGCTCTTGCTGCACCCCTAGCCTGCCCGCTGGCTAGAACAGAGCGAGAAGCTGAAAAGTCCTTGGCTTGGTGCAAGCACTGCTCTGTAACAATTTAAACATCTGCATGTTATCAGTACTCTTCTCATCTTAATCCAAAACATAGCACCCTACCAGCTACTAGGAGGAAAATTAATTCTGTCCTAACTGAAACCAGGACATTCAATCAGAGACAGGAAAACAAGAAGAAGAAAACAAACCACTGCTTTCTTTCCCATTATTGTGTGAAATTAACTATATCACTGAAGTCTTTAGATGTAAAAACATTCACTATTCAGAGAAAAAAATAATAATAAAAAAAAGTTAGCTTTTTGTTTATTTTGTTTTTATAGCCTTTAAATCTCTTCCTCTAATAAGCATCACTACATTAAAAAAAGTAACAAAGTCCATGTTATTAAGTGTTTTCAGACATAGGGGAATGTTGTTTATGCATCTTTCTTATGAAAGCTAACTGTTGAGCATGTATCTTCATTCTAGAGGACTTAAACATATTTGGTTCCCCAAAATATCTTGATAAGAAGAAAACAAGAACCAACTGTTGAATGTTTTGATTTAAGGAGACCCCAAAATCTCCTATGTTCACTTATGTTTTATTAACATCATTTTAAGAGTCTTCTGTAGTTATAGTTCTATTTTTTTGTGAAGGTGAATGTTTTACATCAGAAAAATGGAGTCTAGATTTTCATTTTGAAAAGAAAGATTTAAAAAAAAAAAAAAAGAAAAAGAAAAAAAATAATTCTTTTCAATATTAATAATTTTCCAGTTAAGTCATCAAAGCAAAATTGAGCTATTCTAATATTCCAATCTAGTTTTTCATGTCCAACTGCATTCCTGCAGGAATGGTAATCTGCAGTTACTACTAAAGACCTTAAGAAGCTCTCCATAATTACCTTCTTTATAACTCTACTCCCAACCTGAGTTTCAAGCATCTGGTGAGGTAAATAGCTTTATTTATGCACTTATTTATTTATTTATTCCTGTTTTGTGTTACTTCCAATCAGAGATGGAAGCATAAAAGAGAATACTATATCTTCTTATTTACAGGGGTCCAAAGATAATACTTTTGTTTGTATATACACTTCACCCTGCCCTTGAGAACTCATAATTGTTATATGTGATAAATGAAGAGACTATAGTAAGGAAATATGGTAGATCACCTTTGACATATGAATGTATGAAGTGGTTGTGTTCAGTACAATGAACAATTGTCTCATCATTATTAATTATGCCACAGCTGCTAATGCTTCAAAAAGGGAATGACAAAAAGAAACACTGACAAAAATTATGAAATAGTTATGTAAAAAAAATATATAGAGAGATTTCTGAATGTAAAGAACTCTGAAAGTGTTTAAAGAAAAATGAATTTAGGGTCACAGAGGCTGTTGGGGTGGCAGTGTGATTTGGAAGAGGCATGTAATATGAGAGTATGTTATGAATGTTACAAAAGTTAAAGACAATCTGAGATAGCAAAACAAGTTATTAGGCGGATAGGAAGTTAGGAATAGAATACTTAATGGTACTTTTGAGCAAGCAGGATGGTAACAAGTCCCTTCTCTAAATATCACTATTATATCTCATTTTAAGGAATGGTAAAAGTTCTGGGAAAAGTTGCCCAGGAAGGCTGTAGAATTGCCACCACTCAAAATTGAGCTGCATAAGACTCTGAACAACATGCTCTAACTTTGGAGTTAGCTTGATTTGAGCATAAAGTTGGAGCAGATGACCTCCAGGAGCTCCTTCCAATCCAATTTATTCTATGATGCTATGATTCAGCTTTTCACAGACTGTTCTAAAACACTTGGCAGGATAACAGTTTTAAGAAATTAACATATTGTTCCATAAAAGATTTTTTTTTTTTCCAAAGAGTGTTTAAGTACATAGTAGATAGGAAAGTTGAATAAGGATGACATTTCTGATCTGTAAGCAATTCTACATTTTTTGAGCTATTCCATTCCTGCATATGATTTTTTTTTAAAAAAAAAAAGGCAAACAACAAAAAAAGAGTTAACTTTTTTAAATTTCCCAAAAAGCAAAATTCTGAAAACAACAGCAGCAACAATAAAAGTATCCATAGCAATTGAAACATCTCCCTCGGCAGAACCACTTTCACAATATTCTCTTATAATATTCTTTTAAACCAGAACTATTTTGTTTTTCTTTCCCAAAAGCTCCAAGTATAATTTTCTGGTTGTGCCAATGTTCTGCTACGTTCTATTCCATGCTTAAATGAGCACTCCTATGGAAATTTGATTCCTAATATTTCTGAGCAAACGATAGAAAACTGAAATACCTCAACAGCTGTTTAATCTTTACTGTCTCTAAAATTACATTAGAAAAGCCTTCTGCCAATCATAAATTTGGTTTGTTTCTTTTAGGAAAACAAACAAACAAAACAAAACAAAACAAAACAAAACAAAAAACTTATTCTAAGATTCATCTCAATAATTAAAGTACAAGAACATTAGGCTGAAAAACCTGTTTTTAATTGTCTTTCACAAATATACAAATTATATATATTAAAGCTATTACAGGGCTTTTGTTCAGCTTAAATAATATCTTGGAAGCTACTGTTACATTTCATCATATCTTTCAGAGAATTGATATTTACTTCCCTGTCACTGAGTTTTAAGTATGTGTAACTAATATACCAGGTATTAATTTGCCAAAATATGTTAATGTAATCGTTTGAAGAATACTTTTTGTAGATGCAGGATCTGCTTCTGAAAAACTATATTTGCAGCTGTATGTAACTACCGGTAAATAACCACAAAAACAGCAAAACAACTCTAATTTTGACAGTGATACTTAGCACTGGATATATTTCAGTGATAAAGTTGTTAAATTTACAGACAAGATAAATATGTCCATTGAATGCACATATATATACAAGAATTGATAGTTCAATTTACTATAGGTAAGAATAATATTCTTAAATTCATTAGCCTACATTACGTAGAAGATAGATAACATAATAGTTTTTTTTGTTTGTTTGTTTGTTTGTTTGTTTTCTCATGACCATGGTCAAAAAATTTCAAAATAATAATGTCAAGGTCAACAGATATTCTCTTCCTCACTATTGAATGCTTAGTGTTAGAGCATTTCATAATAAAAGTCATCATGAAGACAGGAAGGCAGGGTGTCTTTTTTTTTTCTTTTTTTTTTCTTTTTTTTTTTTTTTTCTTTTTTTGAGAAAACATACAGTTCTGTTGCTTTTAAGGCTTCTTAAGCAGCCAATATCAATTTGTAAGAAATTCTCCTGATGAATAAATTGTGCTTTTTATGTTCCATTCACGGTAGAAAAATATATTCTTAGGGGAAAAAAATCCATTGGTAGTCACAATGTGTTCTGAGTTACGTATTGTATATAGATTGGTCTGTTTCTAGCTTGTTATTAAAAGCAGGAGAAAAAGGAGGAAGAAGTAAAAAACATTTTTTCAAGTGTTAGCAGCTGCAGAAAGTATATATTATCTCAAAGAATTTCAGACAGAGGAAAAATTTCAGCCTTTCAGGGTGTTACAAACTCAATCTGCTTTATGTAATGATATGCTGAAATGATAAAATGACAGCTAAACTCCAAAACCTGAAAGGCTTGTATATTAACTTTTAAATATAATGTAAAGCCTTCATTAACTTTGAATCTTTTCCAGATGGAAGGAGTAGAATAGCACAAATCAGATGTTTACCTTCAGAGGGTAACCTCCTACTGTCACTGTAGTCTCAGTGACTGAAATCTAGGAGATGATAAGTGTATTTTTATTTGAATAACATTGTGATTGCAATACATTAGGGACAGATATGACCTTGCCTTTTATGTGCAGTATTCCTGTCTACAACTGCTTCCTTTAGTGCTCTGTTGTGATGGCAGTTACATGCTGTGATACTGATTTTGGTCAAGACAGCTGCTTCTTCATCCTCAGGTTCAAATGCTCAGGTTCACAGATTCTGTCCTTATTTTTATACCTGGGCATATGTGGAGCTGCATTACCTCTTCTTATAAATCATTAGGTGGTGTATGTTTCCCATGTTAGCTTTTAATAATTGGATCCTTCCATTCAAGATCTATAATCTTAGAGTCTTCTATGTCTTTGGTGTCACAATAATATTTTACCATCTTAGCATTATAAACTTTAAATTGTTTTATTAATTTTCAGTAGCTGGTTATATATATACATACATATATTTGGTTTTCTTCCATTTTCATTTGCTGTCAGGTATCCTTTGGATGATTCGCACATCCAGAAGCCCTACTGTCCTCCAGACTCCTAGACAGACCTGTGTTTTCCATTCTGTTCTCTCATGTTGAAGCAAGATCGACTGTAACATAGCCTACATCAACCTTTCCCCCACAAAGACAATCTATATAATCTTTTGTTATAATCAGAGTCATAATAGATACTCTGTTAAGCTCTATCTTTTGTTTGTTTGTTTGTTTGAAAAGTAAGATACTTTACATTTACTTCTGGATCAGAGTATTCTCAAGGCTGCTACAATGTGTTGTAAGTTAAAATTATAGCTTCTATTACAGTTTCCTGTTCATGTGTTCTTGAGTTGTGCAATTAGTAAGGACTTCATTATCTATGAACAGTTAGCTCCATTTGAACTCATCTAAAATGTTTAATTTAAAAATGAATCTTTTGATTTTATTGTTCCTTTAACTTTTCTTATGAAAAAGTATATATATTAAAATATATATATATATATTGTGGTCCTTCATCTTCAGTAGCTCCTTCTGTGCAAAACCATTAAGGAGATTCACAGGATAAGTAATAGTGTATACAGATAGTTTTTGCTTTTTCCTATATGGTCATGAAGAAGATGCAGGTCTGTGCAGGTCTGCTAGGACTAGGAAGTTCTTGATAATCTTAGTTCCCAATTGTCTGTCCTATAGGAGATCAGGCACTGGAGTTGAGAGAGAGGGAAGATATATGAGTTATCTCAGGAAACTGAAATTCTGCTTTAAAACTTTTTTTTTTTTTTTTTTTTTTTTTTTTTCCTAAGTGGAGATGTCTGTTAAAAGCAAAGTTATCAGGTTATCAGGGAAGATGAGTGGTGGAGAACATTATCATTAAATTCTAATAAGAGAGTGCAAAAAGTTATCTACAAAACAAATTGAATTACTCTTCTGAATGAAGAACTGAGATGAATGATAGAGTTGACTTCAAAACCAGAAGGGAGGAAAATCAGTATCAGGCAGTGTGGCAGTGATTTTTAAGATGGCAAAGATAAGTTAGAAATATATTGCTGAGAGGGAAGCATATTGCTAAGGGAAAAGGCTGTAGCTGAGATCATTTTCCTAGTGTTTTGGGCAGACTGATTTCTAAAGTCTGGGAAGGTACTTCAAGCCAAGTACTTCAAATATAGAGCAATCAACAGTTTATTTTACCAGCCAAACCAGATGCACATTGATGGGAAGTTTAGAGCCTGGCAAACTTGCTAGATTCTGTCCTGCAGCTGTTGGAGTTTCAAGGGGAGGAGCAATCTGTAGTCAATTCAAAAGCAGTTGCTTTGGTCCAAAGGTGAAGTGACAGTTTAATGTGCCAGTCATGTCAGTGTAGGCTTTGTAGCAAAATAAAATCATACCTTGGAATTTTGCACTCTGAATGGATTCAGGATGATGATAAACTCTAGAACAATTTTGGTTACGGTTGACTTTTTTCTATTATTATTGTTTTTTCTTTATCTATTTTTAATGTCACGAGGACATCTCTAGTTAATTAATATTTCAAATACATTTGCTTTTCATTTTTATTCAGTGTTGTTCAAAACTTATCATATCTGATGAATACTAAGGAAGTCAAACGACTTTTCTGAGTAAAAAGATCCTGCAGCATAAGCAGATAATGCAAAAGGCTCTGTGCCAAGACACTGCTAAGACAGCAAATGTTATAGAAGAGCATGCCAAGGAATATGAACTTCCTATCGAAGTGCAGTCATCTTTCCAGTGATTCTGAATACATTAGACTTGATGATTTACCTACCTGCACTTCCTTTTTGCCCTGAGCCTTTTGTTCAGATCAAACGCCCTCTTCTGAATAAAATGATGGTCTACTGGAATACCAGTAACTAAGATAAACACAAAAGAACCATACAGAAATGTCCAGAAAGAAAAGAATCCATTAAAATGTTATCATCTAAACATGTGAGGAAGGAATTAAAGACCAAGAAGGAACCAGAAGGAACTAAGAGGACTGAAGTCAGTAATACTAGAGGCAGTTCTCAGTTGTTCTCTAAGAAGGAGAAACTTGAAGCCTGGTTAAATGCATAATGATAATGTTTCCTACAGCCTAGTGGCCCAGCATACTGATGTGCTTTGCAGCCATCCTCATCATCCTCCATAAATTCTAAGTTTCCAAACCTTAGTCAAGGGAAATCAGAAATACCTATATAATATAGTGCTGAGTGGAGCGATAAGTGCTGAGGAAGCTGGCAGGTGTGATTGTGAGGCCAGTCTCTACAATCTTGCTTGTTTGTGGCAACAGGAAGAAATGCCTAAAGATAAGAAGAAAACAAAAATCACTCCCTGTGCTTCCTGAGCAAAACCAAATATCACTCCTATCTCCAAGAGGGGCAGGAGGGAGGCCCCAGGGAACTACAGACTGGTCAGCATCACCTCAGCGCCTGTGAAGGTGCTGGAACAGCTAACCCTGCAAACCATTTGTAGGCAAATAATTGTGAAGAAAATCATCAGGAGTAGTCAGCATGGATTCACCAAGGAGAAGTCATTCCTGATCATTCATAACCTGATAAGCTTCCATAATGAAATCACCAGCCTGATAGATGAGGTGGATATTGTCCTCCTGGACTTCAGTAAGGCCTTTCATATCATCCCCCTCTGAGGAAGATCCTCATACAGAAACTGTTGAAGTATGGACTGGATGAGCAGACAGTGAGGGAGATGGAAAACTGGCTGAACATCCAGGCCCAGACAGTAGGGGTCAATGGTTCAATACTGAGTCCAGTTTTGTTTAATATCTTCATTAATGATCTGGATCATATGATAGAGTGCAGCCTCAGTAAATTTGTAGATGACATGAAATTATGGATGAATTCACAAAAAGGCTGTGCTTCCATCCAGAGGGAGCTTGACAGGCTTAAGAAATGGGCTGACAAGAATGTTATGAAGTTCAACAAGTGCAGATCATGCACCTTGGGAGGGACAACCTCAGACATTAGCACATGATTCCACTAACAAGGTTAATGGTATTCTTGTCTGCATTAGGTGAAGTATCAGCAGGTCAAGACATATGTTCCTTGTTCCTTCTGTTCTTTGTTTGTTTGTTTGTTTGTTTTTTGAGGTTCAACAAGGTGACATGGACAGTAGGATTGACTGCACCCTCAGCCAGTTTACCAATGACAGCAAGCTTTGTGGTGTAGTTGACATGCTGGAGGGAAGGGTTGCCATCCAGAGGGACCTAGACAGGCTTGAGAGATGGTCTTGTGCAAATTTCATGAAGTTCAACATGGCCAAGTGCAAGGTCCTGCATCTGGGCTGGGGTAATCCCAAGTACAAACAGACTGAGAGAAGAATGTATTGGAAGCAGACCTGAGGAGAAGAGAAGGACCTGGGGTATTTGCTGACAAGAAGCTTGCCATGAGCCAGCAATGTGTGTTTGCAGTCCAGAAAGCCAACTGTATCCTGGGTTGCATCAAAAGAAACAAGGTCAAGAGAGGTGATTCTCTCCCTCTGCTCTGCTCTCGTGATACCCTAAATGGAGTACTGTGTTCAGATCTGGGTCCTCCATCACAAGGACATGGACCTATTAAAACAAGTCCAAAAGAGGGACACAAAAATCATCAAAGTGCTGGGGTACCTCTCCTGTGAAGACAGGCTGAGATAGGGGTTTTCAGCCTGGAGAGGAGAAGGCTCCAGGGAGACTTTATAGTGGACTTCTAGTACATAAAGGGGGCCCACAGGAAAGCTGAGGAGGGACTCTTTGTCAGTGAGTATAGTGATAAGAAAAGGAGTAGTTGCTTTAAACTTAAAGAGGGTAGATTTAGATTAGATATAGGGAATAAATTATTTATTGTGACGGTGATGAGGAACTGGAACAGGTTGCCTAGAGAAGCTGTGGGTGTTCCATACCTGGAAGTGTTCAAGGCAAGGTTGGATGGGGCTTTGAGAAACTTGATCTAGTGGGTTGTGTCTCTGCCCATGATGGAGGAGGTAGGGGTGGAGTTGAATTACCTTTAAGGTCCCTTCCAACCCAAACCATTCTATGATCCTATGATTTAAATGAGTAAATGTGCTTCGTACATTAGTTATAGATGGAGTACCACCTCCAGTTCTGCACTAGTCAATACTAGAGAGACATGGACATACTGGAAAGAGTCCAAGGGAGAACCACCAAGATGATCGAGGGAATGGATCACATCTTTTATGAGGCAAGGCTGAGAGAGCTGGGATTGTTCAGCCTTGAGAAGAGGAGGCTCAGAGACGAACTTATCAATATCTATAAATATCTGGAACGTGCAGAAATGATGGAGCCATGCTCTTTTCTTTTGTGTCCAATGCCAGGACAAGAGGCAATGGGTACAAACCAGAACACAGGATGCTCCCTTTAAACTTCAGGAAGCACTTATTTTCTGTACGGATGATGATGTATTGGAATAGGTTGCCCAGAGAGGCTGTGGCACCTCCTTTCTTAGAGACCTTCAAAATCTGTTTGGATATGGACCTCCAGAAGTGTCTTCGAACCTTAACCATTCTGTGCTTTTTTGTGATTCTGTGAGCATACAGACGTGATGTGTCTGTACCATCTCCATGGCTCCATTCAAAGTGGTAATATCTGAACTTTTATACACACTGCTATCTTTGGAGAATTCTACTCAAAGGGACTTTGGTTAGACTGGAAAAGTATGTCTAAATGATATCTTTATATCTTTCATCTCAAACAGTTATCTTAGTTTAATTTAATTTATTTTTTTTATATATATATATATATATATATGGAACAAGAAATAGAACATTATGATGCAATGGAACAGAAACAAGAAGAAAACTTATTTGTTTACCATTTACTATTTTTCTCTACATAAATATTCCTTGGACTAGTGCCTTAATCATAAACTTATCCTCTCCTTTTTGACAAAGCTTATTTTGTCTTGATCCTGATCATGCTACATTTTATCACTGGTGTAAATAGAGCTGAGTTTTCAAACTATCATCGGAAAACTAAAAATTCAATTTTCATCAAATTAGCTTAATTTTCTTATTTTAGCATCTGGTGGTCAAACAGAGTTGTTACTCATTGTTTTCTGTTTTGTAACAACTCAATAATTACTTCCTTGAGGCATGTTTAGCATGCTTTTAATGATCAGGCTCTTGCACTGACCTTTCAAAAATGAATTAATCTTATTTTCAGGCACATTGTTCTCTTTAAAATCAGACAGGATTATAAGTTATTAACATGCATCTATAAATCATATATAAATATTTTTGGCCATTTCTTGGTAATCTTGTGGATTTTTTTTTATTTTTTTTTTAACATAAAACCTAAATATTATGTCAAATATATTTTTACTGGATAGTTTATAGGTTGCTAAACAGAAAACAGAAAGAGACAAGAAGGGTGAAACAAACAAAAACAGGCAAGACAATTGGCAAAGGGAAAAAGGGAAAAAAAAAAAAAAAAAGAGTTATCTCAACAGAGTCTGAAAGTGGCCAAATTATACAAGATGGAGCTACCTACAATGAAGTTTAGGTCCTCAGAGACAAACTTTTTTTTTTTTTTTTTTTTTTTTTTCTTTGAGACCTAGTAAGTAATGTAAAAGATACAGGGTAGCCTTAACTGTGAATTTCAAATAAGAGCTCAATTTTGGTATACATATTTCAAATACATATAAAATTGATTTATTATTCATTCTGATACACAAATGTTCATAAAATCCTAAACCTTAAATATTACTGTTTAGTGGAAGACTCCATATTTGAAATTCAAACCATTAGATAGTCTGTATCTCTAAAACACATCGCAAGAACATAAAAGGATGAAAAGGAAGAAAACAATACAGAGGAAGAGGAGGTAAAAGACAGAAAGCAGCAAGAGGGAAATAGGGAAAAATAAATGCTCTATCAGTTATATCTTTATAAAAAATGTATGGAAACAGAAGGCAAGGTAGTTTCCTTTATATAATCAAAACACATTAGTGTTCTGACTTCCTGCCTTTAGGACGCAAGATGAGGAACTCAGGCAGCTCTGGAAGCTGTCTGTCTAACCTGGTGAAACCATCTAAACAGAGGTTTTAGGCAGCGGGGTCAAACAACACTGGGAAGACTAAAACAATTTTGTGGAAATCCTTTTCAGAAACTTTATTTCACCTTGTATTGTAAAGGATGAAATCTCATCTGTCCCTTCCAGAAAGATATTGTTTAAATATAATGTATTTTGGCATTGAAACAAAAATCAGACTTCCTGTGTGATTCCTAATCTAATAAGTTCATTAGAATGGTAGAGCTCTCTTTGCCTCAGCCAGTTGTAAAATGACAGCACAGTAACACTAGGGAAAAAAAAAAAAAAAAAAAAAGCATTCTGTGCCAGTGGGAAAGTAGCTGAAAGACACAGTAATAAATATGATTTACTTCACTCAATAATTTATTTGTAAACAGGCATGTATGCATATTATGAAGGAGAGATGAAAAAGTAAGAGCAGACCCCTGTTTAATTAAAGAGGTGTATGAGAAGAACAGTCCAAGAAAAGTACCAAGGTATATTTCTACATTAAATGATCTAAGTGGAAGTTGACCAGAGTTGACTAGGATATCATTACAGTTTTTTTTTGTTGTTGTTGTTATTTTGTTTGTTTGTTTCTATGCTTCTATTTTGTTTTGTTTTTATTTTTATTTTTGTGTGTAACTTTTAGAAGAGGCCAATGAAACCTGTCAGTAGATGGGTTTTAGTTTCTTGGTAGCAAAACTTTGAGATATTTTTCTATGAATTACTCTATCTTGAAATGAAATATTTATACTCAGGAATTGTGATATGGTTTAGTATTTCATTCAGTTAAAAACACATTCACTTCTGAAGCATTCTTGGGATTTTGTGTATCTGCCTCCTTGAAGAAAAATTCATTCAGTGTTTCCAGAAGACCTACGGTACAGAGAACTCATCTGAGAGGCATATATGGTTTTACTTCACCTTTATTTTTCACAGCTGCAAAACTTAAAGATGCTAATTCTTCTTGAAGAGTAGAAATAGGGATATACTCAGAATAGTTCCATTGTCTCTGTTTCTTTCAATTGTTCACACCTTTCTCCCAAATTTCCCTTTTTCATTAGTGATAATAGTGTGTATATTAATTGGATATAGTTTACAGATTTTCCATAGCAATTGTTTGTGCAGGTGTAGGTAATTATCTTTAAACTAAATAGTCACTTTTATGTAAGTGTCTGAGTCCTGAAATGTCTGAAGAAATGATCCAGTAGACAGTAATAATGAATAAGCCTTTAAAGAGTACACTAGTTTCAAATCCTATTTGCTGTACTGCCAAAAATCACATTTTTAAATGTCTTCACTTAGCCTTCATTGCATACACAGATATCACTGGAGATGTGTAAGATGTTACTTTTTATTTAACTGAAAACTGGCATATCAAAATTTGTACTTGTTCTAAATCAAATAAAGACTTGTTTTTCTGATCATTTCCTTAACTTTTTTTTTTTTTTTTTTTTTTTTTTTTAATACTGTGGAACCCAGAACTGCATGCAGTATTCACAGCAAGGCCACATGAATTCTAAGTTTAGCAAGAGGACTACCTCTTTTGACTAGCTGGATATGCTACGTTTGATACATCTCCAAATTCCTTTTGCCTTCTTGGTTGCCAAGGCGTACTGCTGACTCATGAGTAGCCTGCTGTAAACCAGCATACACAGATCCCTTTCTGCAGAGGTGCTTTCTAGCAGTCTCCCAGTTTGGGAGATAATGGATGCAACTACCCAAATACTAACAAATATTTAAGATGCACAAGGGAAAAAACAAACAAACAAACAAAAACCACCAACACCACCAAAACACTTACTAATTCTTTGTTTTAAAGCATAAAGGAAAAAATATGCATTATTCAGAAGACTGTATGTTCAGTATTTTTCTCCTTGTCCCTCCCTTATTCTTAGAAGCATAATATCCACCATTAGTGAAACTGACTTGAGATGAATCCAAGATGTACTGCTTGCTGAACAGAAGAGTGTGAGGGCATCTCCTACCATATTACCCCAGCTGTTTCTGCCCTGACCCAGGTTACACCACTATTCTACAGTTTGTTCATCCACCAGCTAGACTAGGTTAAATACTTATTTTAAATACTTTTCTGAATGAAATAAAATTTAACTCTTCTCTCAAAAAAAAAAAAAAGTTTTTACTTTTATATCTGTATAAAATGGCATTGATGTCACATACCCATGATGATTTATACTATATAATAGGCTTGTTGTCATGATCACTTCCCTGGGGAGCCTGTTCCAGAGCCCAACAACTCCCTCAATAAAGAACCTTTTCCTGATATCCAACCAGAACCTCCCCTGATACAGCTTCTTGCCATTCCCTTAGATCCTATGACTGGTCCCAAAGAGAAAAGATCACAGAATCACAGAATTTTAGAAGTTGGAGGGGACCTCAAGAGATCATCGGGTCCAACCCCCCTGCCAAAGAAGGTTCCTCAGAGCAGGTTGCCCAGGTAGGCATCCAGATAGGTCTTGAATATCTCCAGAGAAGGAGACTCCACAATCTCCCTAGGCAGCCTGTTCCAGCACTCTGTCACCCTCACCATGAAGTTCTTTCGCATGTTGGTGTGGAACTTCCTGTGATCAGTTTTGTGGCCATTGCCCCCTGTCCTATCCCCACAAACCACTGAAAAGGGGTTGGCTACATCCTTTTGTCTCCCACACTTAAGATATTTGTAAACATTGATAAGATCCCCTCTCAGTCTTCTCTTCTCCAGGCTGAACAGACCCAGGTCTCTCAGCCTTTCTTCATAGGGAAGATGCTTCAGGCCCCATATCATCTTTGTGGCCCTCTGCTGGACTCTCTCCAGGAGATCCTTTTTTGTACTGGGGAGCCCAGAACTGGACACAGTACTACTCCAGGTGAGGCCTGACGAGGGCAGAGTAGAAGGGGAGGACTACCTCCCTTGACCTGCTGGCCACGCTCCTTTTAATACACGCCAGGATCCCATTGGCCTTCTTGGCCATGTGGGCACACTGCTGGCTAAAGGTCAACCTGTTGTCCACCAGGACCACCAGGTCCTTCTCCTCAGAGCTCCTCTCCAGCAGGTCAACTGCCTGTACCGATACTTCGGGTTGTTCCTTCCCAGGTGCAGGAAACTACACTTGTGCTTGTGTTGTGGTTTAACCCGGCCGACAGCTAAACACCATACAGCCGTTCGCTCACCCTCCCCCCTCCCTCTCTGGGATGGGGGAGAGAAACGAGAAAAAACTGAAACCTGTGGGTTGAGATAGAGACAGTTTATTAGGACAGAAAAATAAAATAATAATAATATTTACAAAACAAGTGATGCACAATGTAATTGCTTACCACCCACTGACCGATGCTCAGCCTAACCCCAAGCAGCCGGCCCTCCCACCCCGGCTAGCCACCCCTGTATATTGTTCAGCATGACGTCAGATGGTATGGTATTCCCCTTTGGCCAGTTTGGGTCAGCTGTCCTGGGTCTGTTCCCTACCAGCTCTTGCTGCACTCCTAGCATGCCCGCTGGCAGGACAGAGTGAGAAGCTGAATATAAGCTTCTGGGTTAGTGTAAGCACTTAGTGTAAGCACTTGGCTTAGTGTAAGCACTGCTCTGCAACAAGTAAAACATCAGTGTGTTATCAAAATTAGTCTCATCCTAAATCCAAAACATAGCACCCTATCAGCTACTGGGAGGAAAATTAACTCTCTCCTAGCTAAAAACAGGACAGCTTGTTGCTTCTAGTAATCTAGCCCATGAGATACCCCCAAGCAGGTCCCAGAAGAGGTCGAAGTTGGCTCTCCGAGATTCAAGGGTAGCAATCCTGTTTTTTGGTTTACTTCTTCCACCAAGTTCCATCTTGAACTTCACCATCTCATGATCACTGCAACCCAAGATGCCCCCAACCTTCACATCTCTAACAAGCTCATTCCTGTTGGTAAGAACAAGCACCCCCCACCTCATTGGCTCCTCCAGCATCTGTGTCAGAAAACTATCCTCAGTCCATTGTAGGAATTGTTTGGACTGCACGTGCCTGGCTGAGTTGCTTACCCAACTGATGTCTGTATAATTGAAGTCCCCCATGAGAACCAGTGCCCTTGATCATGAGGCTACTTCCAGCTGCTTGTAGAAGGCCTTGTTGTCCTCATCCTCCTGACCTGGTGACCTGCAGTACAGCCCCACAGCCTTGTCCCCCATACCAGCCCGCCCCTTAATTCTTACCCATAAGCTCTCGGCTCATTCCTCACCCTCCCCCACGTGGAGCTGGGTACATTCTAATTGCCCTCTCACATAAAGGGCAACCCCACCCCCTCACTTCTCCAGCCTGTCTTTCCTAAAAAGGACATAGCCCTCCATGACAGCGTTCCAGTCATGTGAGCTGTCCCACCACATCTCTATAATTGCAATAAGATCGTGACCTCATGAATGTACACAGATCACAAACTCATTTTGTTTATTTCCCATGTTTCACGCATTGGTATACAGGCACTTTAGGGAAGCAGCAGGCACAGTTACCCCTAGAGGGATGCAAGAAGAAGATTCTGGACGGGGTATCCTTCTCTGAGGAGCCCTCGTACAATCCTATGGGACAACGCAGAGGTTTTTCCCTACTATCTTTAACAGTGACAGCAGTGACAACTTCCCCCAGCCCTTCTCTGTCACTTCTAATTCCCCTCCCCCCCCCCGTCAAACCTAGTTTAAAGCCCAGAGAGCTTGCTCCCCAACACACTTGTGCCCCATTTACTGAGTCAGAGTCCATCAGCAGCCCACATACCCAGCTTCTCAAAGGGATGCCCAAGATCAAAATACCCAAACCCTTGGTCCAGACACCACCCCCTCAGCCAGTCATTAACCTGTCCCGTTCTCCTCCTTCTTTCTGTGTTCTGGTCACCCAGCGGGAGGACAGAGAAGAACACTACCTGCACCCCCGATCCTTCAACAACCTCCCCAGAGATGCAAAGTCCTTTTAAATATTACTAATTTTTCTTTTTAGATCAGCACCTGCTCCTCCACTCCCCCTCATGAGGAAGCTGTGGGCTGCCATGAGATCTCTCCAGTCTCCTCTTCTCAGCGCTGAACAATCCAAGTGACTTCAGCTGCTCCTCATACTTTCTCCCCTCTAGACTTTTCACTATCTTTGTAGACCTCCTTTGGACGCTTTCTAATAACTTTTTGTCCTTCTTATACTGTTGTGCCCCAAACTGCACACAGTACTTGAGAGGCAGAGAAGAGCAGGCAAATCAACTATCTTGACCTAGCAATGCTGTGCTTGATGCACCCCAGGATATGGTTAGCCCTCCTGGCTGCCAGGGCACACTCTTGACTCATATTAAAATTTCTGTCCACCAGAATGCCCAGATCCCTTTCTGCAGGGCTGCTCCCACTGTCTGTACATACAGCCAGGATTGCACCTTCCCAGATGCAGAATCCAGCACTTACACTTGTTAAATTTCATATTGTTGATAATTGCCCAGCCCTCTAATTTGTCAAAATTTCTCTTCAAGGCCTCTCCACCCTCAAGGGAGTCAATATCTCCTCCCAATTTGGTATCATCTGCAAACTTACTCAAAAGTCTTTCTAGACTTGCATCCAAGTCATTTATGAAAACATTGAAGAGAACAGGTCCTAAAATGGAGCCCTCAGGAACCCCACTAGTGACTGACTGACAGCCTGATGTAACCCTATATACTATAAACCTTTGAGCCCAACCTGTCAGCCAATTGTTCATCCATACTATTAAGTTTTTATCTAGCTGTATGCTGTGCATTTTATCTGGAAGAATACCATGAGAAGAAGTATCAAAAGCTGTTCTGAAATCAAAAAAAAAAAAAAAAAAAAAAAAAAAAAGACATCAGCTGGTTTCCCTTTGTCAACTAGATGATCTCTTGTCATAAAAAGAAATTAAGTTTGTTATGCAGTACCTTCAGCTCATGAACCCATATTGGCTATGACCAATGACCATATTGTCCTTCAGGTGTCCTGACAGGCCTGCAATTATTACCAGGTTCTTCTTTCTTGCCCTTTTTAAAAATTAGAATGACACTTGTCATCTTCCAGTTGGCTAGGACATCTCTAGATTTCCAAGACCATTGAAAAATAATTAAGAGATCTCACAATGACATCATCCAGCTCTCTGAGTACCCTTGGGCCCCATGGACATGCGTGTATTCAATTGTATATTGTAAATTATTAACTGTTCGGAGATAAATCTTATGCTATGTATGGAAAATACCTAACTACACAGACTCTATTTTTTCTTTGAATACTGTCTTTACTGTTGTCACTGGCTCCCACCCCAGCCCCACAAGACTCTATCACCGATCTTTAAAACTCAGTAATCCTTATGAAACATATAATAGATCCTTAATTAAAAAAAAAAAAATCTATTTTTGTTTTGTTTTGTTTTGTTTTGTTTTTCAGAATCTCTATGGGCCTTCCTTTATTTCATTTCCTTCTCTGTATAGATGTGTCTATTCAATGATATCAAAGTGACAAGCTGCAAATTTGAAGCTCTAAGCTTTTCTTGTACTATGTCAGACTGATTATAATAAAAAAAAATAAAAATAATAATAATAAAAAAGAACAATTAGTATGTTCATCTCACCTAACTTTAGAAGTCTGTGTTGTAAAGATCATCTGCACTTCAGCTATTTGTCTAGATTCCCTTTATCATTAACAAAGACAAAAAGAATTATATTGAAAAATTCATGTGACCTATATTAGGTTTAGGAAGAAACAAAAAATTCCTTGAAAATAGTATAGTTGAATTGAATTGAAAGATGAAAAAATGTGGACTAGATGCAGATATGTATATTGTTGATGAGTAGTTTGACCAAGTCACTTTAGGCTTCCTTTCTGATTAATACAGATACTGAGGAGTAGTATGCTAAAGGCAAGCTTAAAGAGACTAAAAAAGCCCTTGATCAAGTCATATGCTTGCTCTTGCAAGACTCTTTCAAACATATTAAAAGTTTTTATTTAGTTGATTTGCAGGTTTACCATGTCTTTAAATAAAGAACAAAGACTTTTCCTTTGTTCTAACATTCCTCTATTAAGTCCAAGTAAGAGTCTACTAAACTTAGTCTAGTAAGTCTAATAAGCTTAATAAGGCATACATTGGCAGACTATTAGCACATTCAGTATATTAGGAAGTATATTGCATGTGTCAGTGCATGCAGCAAATTAAAATATTTTAGATAAAGAGATATTCATTTATTTTACACAAACTGTTGAATTATGGGAATAGTGATCCAATATATCTAATACAAACAAAGAGTCGGGCTTTGCCAGGGTATCAGAAGCAAAATTCTGAAGACAGTTTTTCCATGTGCTCATGACAACTAAATTTGTCCCAAAAGGGAGGGGAAAAAAAAAAAAAAAAGGAAGTAAAAATATATATATATATATTATCATTGAAATTTTTATTTCAGCTTCAATTAAAGGTCAAGGAATTAAAAACAAAGGACACAAACACAAACACAGTCCTAAAACCAGCAACTAGCAGCACCTAAAACCTAAAACCTTAAATGGAGCAGCTATTTTAATTATGTAATATTTATTTTGAACATCCATAAACAGACTTATTTCACATGCATAAAATATATTTAGCCTAAGCCAGCTGTCTAGATTCCTAGTCAAAGACCAATAATCCAGAGTTAGACCAATCCAGAGTTAACTTTTCTTAAACTGAAGGTGGAAAGCTGGAGTACCTTTTATTCAGGACAGGGAAAGATCAAGAAATTTGAGAAGATTCCTTTTTCCATTATAGGGCTATCTTAGTAAGAACAAAATTGCCTTTTTGAAGAACCTCCCTCTTCATCAGCTATTCAGAGAGCCTAAATACTTGCCTTAGGACTTGCAATACAATCCTTAGGATGTGATGCCTTGCTTTTCAATGGACTGCTATTATGCTGTCTCCAAAAAGGTAGCATTTATCCCAGCAATCAACGCAGAAGTTATAACAGAGAAAAGAAAATGCACAATTCAGCAATTACTTCATGTGTAAAGTAATAATTACCTAGCATGCTTTTAAAAAATGTCAATGGGAAAAATGTATTTTTAAGCAAGATCTTTGTATTTAGAAACCTCTGTTTTTTGTTTGTTTGTTTCTAATTATTTGTTTTGAAACATCTGGCTCTGGGAGGTTTTTAATACACTCTGCAGGAAAAAACAACAACAACAACAACAAAAAAACACTAATATCTATTCTTGTTTGCACAATGCACTAGTAAGACTTTTGACCATGCTTTGAGATACCTATATTGGACTACTGCCTTTGAACTAAATGAATTAATAAATGCTGTTTTGTATATTGTTCTTTTTATTGGCCTCTTCTCAAGAATACTGAAAACCAAAGCAGATAATAGATTTTTTTTAATAGTGGTCATATATGTAATGGATTTGGATTTTCGGATTTTCTTCAATATCAAAGAATATTTGATAATGTATTTTTATATATTTTGTGAACTAGCAAAATTCTTAAGCCAAAACAGCATAAAAGCTGTCAGCTCTTCCTTTCCTGGTAACAATGTCTCATACTAATTAGTGCTAGCTTCTTTCTGAATGTTGTTCAGGAATCAGGGTCACCATTTTTATTTATTTATTTATTTATTTATTTATTTTTTTGATTCAGACCAAAAATCTTATGAATCAGATTTTACTTTCTGTTCTATCCCTGTAATCCCCAAAGCTCTGTTTCCTCTAGAATAATTTAAGGCTTTTTTTTTTCTTTTTTTCTGTCTTCAATCAACAATAAAAGAAATAAAATAATTTGAAAAATCCAAATAAACATGTCTGAAAACACAGCTAGTGCAAAATCCTAACAATGTAGAGGAACTGTATGACTGAATGAGTACGTTCATAAACTGTAGTATATAATTGAATTGTTATATTGTACTAAAAAAAAAAAAAAGTTGCTTTTTGCAGTTAGAAAAATGGTCCTTTGAGACTTTTTCTCAGGAAATCAAACATTTACCATGTTTCATAACTGAAAAATAGTTTGTAGGTAAGTTGTTTGTACATGCAATTATACCAAGACTCATTATCTTCTTCAGAACTCCCTCTGTTGTAGAATAAATACATTTTTACAGATAGATATAAATACATAACACTTTATGTTAAAAAATGATGAATTAAAAATTTATGAAAATCCTTGGGAAGTAAGACGAATGATAGCTTTTCAGGTCATAATTATATAATTTCTGTGAAAAAAAAATATATATATATATATATATATATAATATATATATATATTTTTTTTTTTTTAAAAAAAATCTTATTCTACAGCTCAGTCTTACTTGTCCTTATTAATATTTAATAATGTCCTACTTGTCCTTATTAATATTTCAAAGCTGATTTACAGATTTATATCATTTTTATATGGGTACATGGTTGACGTAACTGTCCAAGATACTGACACTCACAGTGACTGAGCTGCCTCTTCAACTTCATGGCAGTGGCTACTTCTCTCAGGTAGGTGAGGCCCTATAACTATAACTAATACTATAACTAATTTAACTATACTATAACTATATATATATTATACTATATATATTATATAGTATATATATTATACTATACTATAACTATATATATATTATACTATAACTATAACTATAACTAATTTAGGCATTTCTGTTAGATCTTTGTATTATGCTAATATTAATTAATTGTTTAGTCTAAAGCCAAAACAGAACATGAATTTCTGTCCTTGTTTTTCACCCCTGTGCTGTTTACAACAAGGCAGCATACCAGCAACACATATCACAAGAAATTAATTCAATTTAACCCAAAGGAACTTAAAACAATGTAGTGAAAGTATAAAGCCTGTTTTTAGGGATGCCTAGACTTTATATACTTTTTCTAACAAAAATGGCAGAACTACCACTGAACAGAGATATCTGAAGAGCTTAAATTATTTGCTAGATTTGTGTGAGTTACTGTAGGAGTATTTGAGGATACTAACTCATGACATATAAAGAGTATAGCCAGGTCAACAGGGCACTGTTTAGCCCAGAGGTGGTACAACTCCAATTTCACAACTAACTCCTGCCTAACTAGCTCAGACATTTCTGCACAAGACACCACACAGTCAACTGGACATACCTGTAGGCTGTTAAACCCATGGCAAATCACATCACTAGGTAACTGTCCTGATTTTCAGGGTGGCCGAATCTCTTAAATAAGGACTGTCAATTTCAAATAAAATTTTAGAAATTTCAAGAATAAACATAGTTAAGAAAAAAGTTTAAAAACACTATTTTTTTTTTTAAACTCCAACAGCAATAGTATTTTTAAAGCATAAATTATTTACCTCTATTCACAAATTCTATGGTATCAGTATAACAAATAATATATTAAACTTGAAAAGAATTTTTTCTTACATGATTTTGGATACAAAGGTAAAACTAATCCAGGTAACTAAAGAAATAAATTATGCCTAAACTGCAGTTGTTTAAATTAACACTTGTTGCTGTTGTTTTATTTTGTTGTTGTTGTTGTTGTTTAAAGTTGAGTTCTGTTTTCTTCATATAAACTAAGTGATGTGTCTGTCTCTGAGTCCTCCAGAGAGAAATTAGTGAAACTAAGTTTAAGTACTTAAAGTCAGGCAGACTACCTTTCTTCCATTCTTTCTGTGAAAAAGTGATAGACTGTTATTGTTATTTATATTCTAAACATTGGCTAATGTGCATTTATTATGCATAAAGTTTTTTTAGACACTTGAATTTGAATTTCCTTTTACCTTTGAAACATTGTGAGTTAAACAAATACTTAATCAGTCACTTGTATGGTTAGTCAAATACTTTACGTCATCAGAATCAGAGAGACGATGTAAATGCAAAGGGAACTTTTGCCAGAGACTTGAGTTCAAGGAGATGCAAGGCAGATTTGAGTAGAATTAGCCCTTATTTAATCATTCATCAGGAAATTCTTTTTTCCTCCTGTCAAAATGTGACATTAGGGCAGAGTATTACCCTAAAAATGGAAATGAGATTTTTTTTTTTTTTTAAAAAATATCAATTGATTTAAGTTGCTTTCATTCATTGCTAGAAAAGCTCCTACCTAAAATTAGCAACAACAAAAGCCTCCCAAAGCCTACTCCTCTCCTCTTCCAGGGTTTACTGATACTTTGCACCATTACAAATCAGTTTGTATAGGCAACAATATATATTGGTGCTTTTAATTTTCTTTGTATAACAGAACTTTTTAATCCCTTTTTTTCTTTACTTCTCCTATAATTTCAAGTACATTTTATATTTTCATCATGGTTTCTCTGAACAAGAATACACAGATATTAGATACATCAACTTTATTTACTTAATTGAGAACATGACCTTCTTTTGTCTACACTATATTATGGCCATGACTTTGTCAAAACAAAACAAAACAAAACAAAACAAAACACTCAGAATAACAGCATAAGACAGAATTTAGCTATAGAAAAACATGGTACAGGCAAATGCATGTCTATATAGGTGGATACATTTATAGCTATACACACACATCAACACAGGAACAAATCTACACTTTTTTTTTTTTTTAAGTCACGATTTCTGGAAAGACTGGATTTAGGTTGATATCACTCTATTTTAAAACCTTTATTTATTTATTTATTTATTTATTTATTTATTTATTTATTTTATGGCAGAATTTTTCCTCCAACCTGCAGTTCCAGTTGGAATGAAGTAAGAACCAAGGAAAAAATGTCTTCCTGCTTCACCTTCCTCTTCTTTAAAATAAAAAGTTCCTCTTACATGTTGCTATGTACCTGTGTACACTCTCAAATTGTATTTCTTTTGCTTTTTCTAACTTAGCTTTTTAGCAGCCTGAAGAAATTCACTTTAACTACTCATTTTGAAATTCTCCGTCAATAACTGGGTCAAAATTTTGATCCCCTGCCTGCTGGTGAAGTAAGTCCTACCTGGCTGTGAATTGTCTTCCTCTCATCGGGCCAAAAATAAATTTCTCAATTTACATTACCCAAATGAAAGCCAGTTGCATTTTTGCAAGGTTTGTCTTTACTTAGATAATAATGGTAGTATGACACCTTGCAGAAGCACAAGAGCAAGGCATATTCCGGCAGGATTCAAAAGACAAGAGAAGGTTCAGACTGCCTTTGCAACTTAGTGCATTCACAGACCAGCTTAAAGTCAAATGTGGAGATACATTATATATCTAATAAACACCCATGCAAGATTATTTAAAAGTACCTGTCCTGGTTTCAGTTAGGACAGTTATTTTTCCTCCTAGTAGCTGGT
>NC_048893.1:157031844-157084001 GCF_011077185.1 Oxyura jamaicensis
CCGATCCTAACCCAAAGGGACTCGATCTTGTCATTCCTAGCCTCGAGACTCGATCTTGTCATTCCTAGCCTCGAGGATCTCTCGAGGAAGACGGAAGAAGCTGGGAGGAAGAAGGAAGAAGCTGGGATCTCTCTCTAAGGAGACTGACAGAGAAATTGGAAGAGAAGCATAAGTTCTCAGCCTCAGGAGGCAGGTGTGAAGGAAAGGTATCCCTTCAAGAAAGACATTGTATATCAACTAGGCAAGTAGACAACCATGGAGAAAGGCCTCTGGCACCCGAGGGAATTAGCTGTGCTGGAGAAGGTTTATAGTGATTTGGACAATCCCATACCTGAAGATCCCAATGAAATCCAGTGCATGCAATCCATGTGGTGGAAGATTGTCTGAAGCGCACCACCATCGTATGTCAGCATGCTGGTAGGAATGAATTGGAGAGATGGTACCAACAGCAGATGTTTTGTCCAGCCAGCTTCAGTAACAAAGAAAATCTCTCTGCCCCACTATGGGCCTGCATCCTGGCTGTGGAGAAGTTGTCCCAACAGGACCACCACCACAAAGAACGTATATCTTCCTCTTCACCCAGATGGAGTAGTATCTCAGCCATTAAGAGCCAGCATTTCCCTGCTCAAGGGAGAGTACCATGGATGCACAGCGTGTGGCACCCTGTGGTTTTGTCTGCATGACCACAGGGAAGACATGAGGAAGTGGGATGTTGAAGGTACCTTGACCCTAGCAGCTCTGGTACATGAACTACAAGGAAATACAGCAGCCAAAAAGGGCTTTTTTAAGAAAACTGCTGCTCCAGTTTCATGGGCAGTCCCCCAGAGGGAGTAGAAAGGCTGATGTTACTTCTGACCTTGATGAAGAGACCTCTGTTTTGTAGTTGCAATAATTAAGTGATAACTATTCCAACCAGGACTAGAGGCGCCCTGCCTCTGGCCAGGCAGAGGAAAGGGACCAGATTTACTGGACTGTATGGATCTGATGGCCTGGTACATTGGACCCACAGGAGTGCAAGGCTCTGGTGGACACCAGAGCACAGTGTACCTTGTTGCCAACAGGTTACCAAGGGTCAGAACCCAACTGTATTTCTGGAGTGACAGGGAGATCCCAATAGTTAATTTTATTGGAAGCCAAAGTGAGCCTAACTGGGAATGAGTGGGAAACTCACCCCACTGCAACTGATCCAGAGGCTCCATGAATCGTTGGCATAGACTACCTCTAGAGAGCGTACTTCAAGGAATGAAAGGGTACCAGTGGGCTTTTGGCATAGCTGTCTTAAATACAGAGATTAAGCAGCTGTCTACATTGCACAGACTCTTAGAAAAGACCCTTCTGTTGTGGGATTGCTGAGGGTTGAAGAATAGCAGGTGTCAATTGCTACCACAATATCACACCAACTAAGACTCCCTGATTCCCATCCATGAGCTGCTTCATCAACTGGAATGCCAAGAAGTGATCAGCAAGACTTGCTCACTCTTAAATATTCCTATATGGCCAGTGTGAAATTCTAACAGTGAGTGGAGACTAACAGTGGACTAACATGGTTTGAACGAGCTCACTTTACAACAGAATATTGCTGTACCAGGAATGCTAGAACTTTATTACGAACTGAAGTCAAAGGCAGTCACTGAAGTCAAAGGCAGTCAAGTGGTATGCTGTAATTGATATCACTAATGCATTTTTTCCTCCACCCCTTTAGCAGCATAGTGCAGGCAACAGTTTGCTTTCACTCGGAGGGGCATTCAGTACACCCGGAATCGACTGCCTCAGGGATGGAAACAAAGCCCTACCATTTGCCATGGACTGATAAAGACTGCACTGGAACAGGGGAAAGCTCCTGAACCCCAGTAATGCATTGATGACATCATTGTGTGAGGTAGCACAGCACAAGAAGTTCTTGAGAAAGGGAACAAATAATCCAAATACTCCTGAAAGCTGTTTTTTGCCATAAAACAAAGTAAGGTTGAAGAACCTAGACAGTATATCCAGTTTCTAAGAATTAAATAGCAAGATGGACATTGTCAGATCCCGAGGATTGTGATCAACAAAATAACAGCTGTCTCCACCAACTAGCAAAAAGGAAACACAAGCTTTATTAGGTGTTGTGGTTGTTTGTTTTTGTTTTGTTTTGTTTTGTTTTGTTTTGTTTTGAGAATGCACATTCCAAATTACAATCTGATTGTAAGCCATTTCTATCATTACTCTATCTGGGGAATTACCTGCTGGAAACTGGAGCAGCAGTTTCCATGGAAGAATCCCCCTTTGTGATTGTTTTTCCTTGCAATTCACATACCCTTGCCTCTAGGGTTGAGGTAGATTTTCTATCCCATTTCCTTATGTCCTCTCAATGGTCACACAGGCAAAACCACAGGGTGATACATAGTGTATGCTCACTATATCCTCTCTTTTGAAGAGAGGAATGCTTACTTCTAATAGCTGAGATACTGGTTTGTACAGGTGGAGAGTAAGACCTGTCCTCTTTGAATTGCTGGAACTCCCAAGACAGTTTCTCTACAGCATTCCTCTGAGTTCGTGTACCTCTTGGGAAAGTTTCTTAACAACCAAGAGACAGGCCCATATGGAGGAAGAGACACTCTTCGTATTGCCATAGTTGGTCAGCAATTTTATCTACAATTTGTTCTTGTCCATCTTTCCAGGTCATTACTGCTAATGAGTTGGCATATGACCACAGTGTGCTCCATACACTCTTTTGTCACACAGATCATTTGCTCTTGACTTCATCTGGAACTTTGGATAACTGCTTATTGTCTAGGTCATTATTAATCACCTCCAGCAAGGCTAATTCTCTGATACTGGTTACATATCTCCATGGTGGTTCACTTGCCTGCGGGTCATACAACATCTTCATTGAAGGGATATCTTTCCTTCATGTCACCTACAGAGGCTGAAGGTGTATGTCCTTTTTCCAATACTTTTTCAATGCCCCTTTGCCTAGAGAGGGATCCCAGCTGCTTGGCTTTCTTGCTTCCTAATTCCAGGCTACTGGCTCCTTTATCTCAGCATTGGAGCAGCCGGGTCAGAATGTGGTCACCCTTTGCATATCTCTTTGCATATCTCAAAGCGCACTCAGGAACAGGAATAGGGTAGTTAGTGCTGTATTTCTGAGATCATCCTTTTCCTCCTCCTGTTCCCATGATAGCCCTGCTTTGAAGTAGCCTTCCTCTTCCTCTTCTTCCTCTTTCCCCATTTTAGTCGTTTTTTTTGTTTGTTTGTTTGTTTTGTTTTGTTTTCCTTACTAAGCAATATGACTTTTGCATGCATTATTTTGTATTGTGTATAGGGGTGACATACCATCATGGACTGGTTCTCTGGCCCAGCTGCAATGCCTATTGCAGGGGTTGGAGTAGCCACAGGGCATGTTACCCATTGGAGAGGCCACAGGGTCTCTCTCAGGGGTTGAAGTGGCCACATTGTTTGTTGCAGGGGTTAGAGTGGCTACAAGGTCTGTTGCAGGGGTTGGAATGGTTGCAGGGTCTGTCGTTTTTTTGGCAAGATCCAGAGACCTTCTCTTCCCCTTGAGGGTGCTGACTAGTGTTTTACAGGGTTCTCTAGACATGGGCCGGGCCCCAGCACATTGCAGCGATTTGTGTCTCTCTGGAATTACCAGTGTGACAGAGTATTTTCTCCAAATATTTTACTAGTTTTTCAGGATCTTGCACATGTTCAGAGGTGAAAGTTCCAAAAGATCGAAGGTGCTCACTGTCCTTGGTACTTGCCCATATCCTCCTACACTCCCTGTCACTCATAACTATCCAGCCTCAGGACAGATCTCTGGGTGGTATTCTTAAAGATGTGGCTAACTTTTAACAAAACCAGACACACATTTAGGAGACAGCAATAAGATCACATTGGTTTGAACATCCCAAAGATACTCCAAATTTTCAAGGGTTGTTGTGACTAGCTTGGAGGAGGAGGGGATGAAAAAGGAGAAGGGGATGGTGAAGCAGTAGAAAAAGCATCCTCTGTTATATCCCCTGTAGTTTGTCTCCCCAAGGAGTGAAGATAGAGAGTCTAATTATTAATAGTCTCTGAAAGATGGTTCCTGAAGTACGGAGCTGATGGCAATGCTGAACACAAATACAAGATTAGTCTCACAACCAGTAATTTTATCATATCACAAGCCAGTGTTACACAGTACGGCAAAATGATAACCTTAAACTAGCCCTCAGAAGTGATAAACAGCATGACAGGGAGCATAGACAGCAAGGAAGGTATTACATAACACGAAGGTAGTACAACAACTCCGAAAGCAAATAAATCAATACTGTGACAAGCAGCTATTAAACTAATATGATGCTTATAACAAACTTGTTCTAAAATGCTCTAGTTAGGTGTGTCATTATCTCAATCCTTTGAGCCCCACATTGGGTGCCAAAAGGACTGTTGTAGTTTAACCTGGAAGGCAGATAAGCAATACACATGCATTCACTCCTCTCCCCAGTGGAATAGAGAGAGAATTGGAAATATATATAATATATATATATATATATTATATACACTATATACAATATATATATATAATTATTAATAATAATATATTATACAAAATACAATACAATTGTTCACCATCCACTGACCAATGCCAGACCCTGAACAGCAACATGTCCCTCCCCCTCCCCCTGGCAAACTCTCCCCAGTTTTATTGTTCATCATAATGCCTTATGTTATCATTGAATCACAGAATATCTGAGTTAGAAGGAACACAAAAGTATAATTGAGTCCAACTCCTATGTTATGGAATATCCTTTTGGCCAGTTCAGGTCAGCTGTCCTGCTTCTCTCCCCTTCCAGCTTTTTGTGCACACCCAACCTCTTTTTGATCAGGGCAGCATGAGAGGCTGGAAATTCCTTGACTTAGTGTGAGCACTGCTCTCCAAAAATTAAAATATCAGCATGATACCAGCATTATTCTCATCCTAAATTGAAAATACAGAACCATATCAGCTACTAGGAATAAAACTAACTCCATCACAGACAAAATCAGGACACTATCATCATCCACTCCTTTATCTTCACTCCCTTCCCCAGCTCCACTGGTGAGTTTCTCCCACAGGATACAGTCCTTCATGAACTGCCCTAATGGTTGGTCTTTCCCATGGGCTGCAGTTCTTCAAGAACAGCTCCAGCATGGGTCTGTTCCATGGGGACCAGTCCTTCAGGAATGGACTGCTCCAGAGTGGGCTGCAGCTTCCTTCAGGCCATGTCCACCTGCTGCAGTGTAAGATCCTTCATAGGCTGCAGTGGACTCTCTGGATCCAGTGGCACCTGGAGCACCTTCTTTCTCTCCTTCTTCACTGATCTCAGTGTCTGCATATTTTCTTCTTTCTTCATTTCTTCAATGCTCTCATCTGTTTCTTTATTTTTCTCACTTCCCTCTCTCAAAGCACAGATTTTTTTTTATCATTTCTTAAATATGTTATCATGGAGTTGCCATCAGTGTCACTGACTGACTCAGTTTTGGCCAGTAGTGGGTCCCTTTTGAAGGCTGCTGGAACTGGCATGGAAATGTCTGATGTGGGGGTAGCTCCTGGTCTCTTCTCACAGAGTCTGCCCCTACAGACCCTCCTTTATCAAAAGCTTGTCACATAAACCCAGCACATTCTGCTAGTAAAGCAAAACATGCGTAGCTGGCTTTATACTATTGAAGTAATACAATGATTATTACATCACCAAAGTTTAATTAAATTTTAGCCTTGTTACGTGAATACTGCATCTCCTCTGTACCTTGAATATGAATTCACTGAATGTGAATTATATTTACTGGATATTAGCAAGTACTACAAATCATATGGTTAATTTAAAATAGAATCCTAACAAATGCTGTAACACTGAAAAAAAAAAAATGATTGTTTTTACTTTTGAGAAAGAATTATTTAAACAATGGAACAATACAGACAATTCAAAATATGTTGGAAGTAAAATGGTAAAGTTGCATTCAACAAACATACTTTGTAATTTAGATATAAATTATGAATATGAATATAACGTCTGTTATATTCTCATCAAGTCTAAAAGCATAGTTAGGCTAATTCTAAAGTAATACAATTCAGATTACGGCTGAACTTCAACCATCATTTTACTTCAACCATCATTTTTTCTTCACTACTGTATATCCTGCAATACTATGTTTTGAATTTGTGAGTGGGTGAAAGCATGTTTCCAAAGTCATCTTTATGTAGTACATTCCTTCTGAATCTTCATTATATATGGCTTAGCATTAACTATCAGAATACAGTTTCCATCTGTCACAGTACTATGCCTTAGTGTCAAAGTCTCTGATTTTTCTGAAAAATCCCCTCTAATGGTTCAGCCTAGATTTATTTGAAAATGACACCAAGACAGTTAGAGTTCAGTTAAGACATTGTGGAATACTTATATGACTTTTTAATATCTTGTTCTTGTCTTTCTTGTTCTCACATTTTTTTCAGTTGTTTCATGTTTAAAAATCTCCTTGTTACTCTTTCTAAGCTCTAGGCATGTTACCTTGTCAGCAGATCTGGTAAACAGCATAAAAAGAAGATGGGAAAA
Source organism: Oxyura jamaicensis (assembly GCF_011077185.1). NCBI lineage: Eukaryota > Metazoa > Chordata > Aves > Anseriformes > Anatidae > Oxyura > Oxyura jamaicensis. The sequence goes on from NC_048893.1 coordinate 157,038,396, forward strand.
AAAGAAAAAAAAAAAAAAAAAAAAAAAGTGACCAAACATTAGAAGAAGTAAGATTGCAAGATAGACAGATTGCAGGGTAGCACCTTTAGGAGGCAAATATTATGTTACGACTGGAACCCTTCTGAACCAAGTAACCGCCAGACCCTGAAAAAGAACTCTTTTGAGATCTTTTTTCCTTTTTTACTGTTTTTATTCATGCAGGTTATTTTTCTACCATTTCAGACAAAAGTCTTCAAATGTATTTATATAAATACAAACTACTTAATTATTTTAACTTGACTTTTCTCATTTAAGACAGAATAACAGATGGTAATGAATAGGATTAGAGACAGGATATTTCCAATTACATATCAAGTAGTGAAAAATGATCAAATCTGCATTATTTATTTATTTATTTATTTATTTATTTTATATCATGAGCAACTGAAAAGCAGTCTCTAGACTCAAAAGAATAGAATTTTATTAAAATTGCTTCTTAAGGGAGCTTATCAAATGCTTGTTTTTCAGAATGAATTATCATGGACAAAGATAACAGCTGTACTGGACTCTAGATCAACACAGTGATATTTGAAAAATATCTAGATCAACACAGTGATTTATGAAAAAGAAGGTACTTATATGAATCATAAATACAATTTATACATTAGTATGTGCATTTCATAAGAGTTTCTGAAGCCTTAATAACAACAGATTTCTTTTTGCAAATTTTGTAGTCATTATTTGTCATACCTCTTTTAATATGTCCACGCACTAAAATAAGTTAATTGTACACCTATTTGTAGAAATAACACTAAAAATTACTATTGAAATCAATACATATATAAAATAACATTATTGTATTTAGAATTTTATGGACAGAGAAGACATACAGAATTTGTTTACACAATGCTTTCATCCTTATATCTCTTCACATATTTTGACAAAAATGCAAAGTATTCTCTTATGCATTAACCCAAGTTTCCTTAGATTTGGTACAATTTTCCTATTAACAGTTTATTTAGCAGGTTGAGTCTTTCACAGATCTTGACACTATACATTGCCAACATTCTAGCACTGTAACTCCAATCCTGTCTTTATCCTGGATTATCAGTGTATACTATGGGATTCAGCAAATATAACAAAGTAGTAGAGAATACAGGTTTTGTTTGGTTTCGGTTTTGTTTTCCTCATAAGGTGAAGTGTAGTCAAACCTTTTTCACTATCACTTCTGTTCAGTCCATTGAAATTAAAACTAACATGTCCTTGAAACATTTGAAACAACAGTCAGATTTAATCTGCACATGGTTTTATGAATACTTGTCATAAATAATCAGTCTGGTGTAGCATAGTTGTCTTTGCAAATGCAATCTTCTCAAACTGCAATTTTTAATGGGCTATTGCTCTAGCATACTATATCTAGTCTTTGCATCTTCTGTGTTGCAAAAATCAGTCTTTTCAGAGTGCACATTCTTTAACAGTCTTTACTCTGTGAATCTTACAGCAGTTTACTGCAGTTACTGAAGATGTGTTAGATGTTAAATATTAGCTAAATATTAGTTAGATGCAAGATATTAAGTAATACTCTTGATAAATAAAGAGTTTTTCAGAATGAAGGTTGAAAGTTAAAACAATCAAAGAAACCTTAAGCATTTTTTTCCAAAAAATAATCACCCATAATAAATAACAAATATAATAATAGTCACAATAATAATACAACAATAACGATTAACTAACAACCATTATTAATTAATGATTATTAAATATTATAATTAATTGCTTATAATCGATAATAGTTATTGATATTAATAATTAATAATGATGATGATAATGATGGTAATAATAATAATAATGATAATGAATACATCTTTCCTTAGCTCTTACTGTGGCCTTCCTTCCCCAAACCTTTGCGAACTTGTAAGCAAGTGGATTTATCTCATTCAGATTCAGCCAAATATGTTAGGGACTATTTATGGAATACATTTTATGGGAATTATTTTAAAGTGTATTTTCTGCTAAAGTTGAACTTAAACCTCTTCTTATTATTAGTTTTTGTTCATTTCATTTCATAGAAACTGCAATGTCCCTCAGACATCTTCTGAAAAGAGAAACATGATTTTTTTCCCCTTGCTCAGTGACTCACAGGTTTTAATCCCCTAATTTTTTGACAAGAAATAAGGTGGCATATAACATACAATTATGAAAAGATTGTGATTTAGTAAACGTATTGTTGTGGTTTAACCCGGCTGGCAGCTAAACACCACACAGCCGTTCGCTCACCCTCCCCCCTCCCTCTCTGGGATGGGGGAGAGAAACGGGAAAGTGAAGCCTGTGAGTTGAGATAAAGACAGTTTATTAAGATAGAATAATAATAATAATAATAATAATAATACGTACAAACAAGTGATGCACAATGCAATTGCTCACTACCCGCTGACCGATGCCCAAAAGTGCAAATATTTAATGTATTACTTATCGCTAAAGAAAAGCAGTCTGTCTATAGACACGCTGATCTGAATATCCTTCTATACTAAAACAAATCTGAATGCAAGAAAAATGAGAAAAATAATGCAATACACATTTCAAGAAAAATAAAATCATAGAAATTAAATACAAAGCTTCCATCTGCATGGTTTTCAACAAAACAGATGATATAGAACTATATGGAAAACTGTAAGTCAGAATAGAAAATATAAAAATTCGTAGAGCTACAAATTGACCAAGGTTCTGGTTAAAGGTGAGAAGACAGCAGAAATCACTAATTCTAAAAATGTGATAAAAGAAAAATGAAATATCAATGTTTTTCAAGGGTTGGGTTCGGAATACTCTTGTATGAAATTAATGATCTTGTCATACAAATCAGGAATATCTTAATGATTTTTGCCAATGCTGCAAAGGCAGAAGTCATAATAATTCTAGAGATACTTAAGACTCATTCCATGCATGTTCTGCTCAGATAATTAAAAGTAATTAGAGAATTAGAAAATTTCTGCAGAAAGTACAACCAAAGCAGAAAACAACTTTATTTAACCATGTTTACACAGAGGGTCATATTTTGTGAAGTAAATTTTTCTAGTCTGAATTTCAAAACCAATTTCAGCTAATGTATTTTCCTTTGTGTTGTAGAAAGTTACTTGTACAGATGTGTATGTTTCCCTAATGGGCGACCAATCAGTTCTAGCTGATAGATTGGTAACTTAAGCAGCTTCAGTGTGATTTTTATGTGTCTGCTCAAACTCACATTAAAATAAATAAAATAAATAAAATAAAATAATAAAAGTGTGAACTATGGGACTAAAGAAAGAGACAAAATGATACAACATCTGATAGTGCAAAAATCAGTATTGTGAAGAATACATGAAGAACATCATGAAATTCAACAAGGTGTGGTGGTTTTACTCGGCTGGGCGGCCGAGCTCCACCACAACCGCTCTCTCACTCCCCCTCCTCAAAGAGGAACAGGGAGAAAATATGATGAAAGAGGCTCAAGGACTGAGATAAGGATGAGGAAATCATGCAGTAATTATTGTGACGGACAAAACAGACTTAGCGTAGGAAGATAGTAAGATTTATTGCCTTTTACTCACAAGCTAGAGAAGCGAGAAACAAAGGAAAGAAACCAAAAGCACCTTCCCCCTCACCCCCCCGAGTTGCGCAGGGAAAGTGCAAAGTCGTGCACCTGGGGAGAAAAAACCCTGAGCACATGCTGGGGGTCACCCAGGAGGAAAGCAGCTTGGCAGAAAAGGACCTAGGAGTCCCGGGGACACCAAGCTTCCATCCTCTTCCACCTCCCCCCCCGCGCGGTGCAGGGAAATGGGGAATGGGGGTTATGGTCAGTCTATAGCGCTTCTTCACTGCCGCTCCTTCTCGGTCACTCTCGGCCCCTGTGCTGTGGGGTCCCTCCCACGGGATGCAGTCCTTGCTGAATTGATCCAGCATGGGCTGCCCACAGGCAGCAGCTCTTCAAGAACTGCTCCAGATATGGGTCCGTACCACAGGGTCCATCTGTCAGGAGCACACTGCTCCAACCTGGGTCCCCCACAGGCAGCAGCTCCTGCCAGGTCACCTGCTCCTGCGTGGTCTCCTCTCCACGGGCTGCAGGTCCGGCCCAGAATCTGCTCCTGCAGGGGTCTTCCACAGGCCGCAGTCTCTGTCAGTGCAGGTCCACCTGCTCCACTGTGGTCTCCTCCATGGGCTGCAACGTGGAACCCTGCTCCACCGTGGTACTCCATGGGATGCAGGGGGACATCCTGCTTCACCATGGTCCTCACCACAGGCTGCAGGGGACTTCTGCTCCGGCGCCTGGAGCACCTCTCCCCCTCCTTCTTCACTGACCTTGGCGCCTGCAAGTCTGTTCCTCACTCCTCTCACTCTCCCAGCTGCTGTGGGTCACAGTGTTTTTTTCCCTTTCTTAAATATGTTCTCACAGGGGTGCAGACAACATCACTTACTGGCTCAGCTCTGGTCAGCAGTGGGGCCCTTACCAAACATGGGGCAGCTTCAAGATCCTTCTCACAGAAGCCACCCCTATGCCCCCCTGCTACCAAAACATTGCCACATAAACCCACTACACAAGGGAAAGTGCAAAGTCCCGCACCTGGGGAGAAAAAACCCTGAGCACATTCTGGGGGTCACCCAGGTGGAAAGCAGCTTGGCAGAAAAGGACCTAGGAGTCCCAGGGACACCAAGCTGAACATGAGTCAGAAATGTGCCTTTGCCATTAAGAAGGCAATGGTATTCTTGGCTGCATTAGATAAAGGGTCAAGAGAGGTGATCCTTCCCCTCTTCTCAGCACTGATGAGGCCACACCTGGAGTACCGCGTTCAGTTCTGCACCAGTAAGTAAAAGAGGGACATGGACATTCTAGAAAAGAGTCAAACGGAGTGCTACCAAGGTGATGAAAGGAAAAGGTCCCCTCTCTTATGAGGAGTAGCTGAGAGACCTGAGACTGTTCAGCCTGGAGAAGAGGAGGCTCAGGAGTGATCTTAACAATGTGTATGAATACCTGAATGGAGAATATAAAAGTGATGGAGCCATGCTGTTTTCAGTGGTGGTCAGTACCAGTACAAGGGGCAATGGGCACAAAAGAGAATAAAAGAGGTTTCCTCTAAACATCAGGAAGCACTTCTTTACTGTCTGGGTGACAGTGCACTGGAACAGGTTGCCCAGAGAGGTTGTAGAGTCTCCCTTCTTCGAGATCTTCAAAGATTGTCTGGATGTTTATCTGGACAACCTGCTCTAGGTGTCCCTGTTTGAGCAGGGGTGTTGGAGCAGATGACTTTCAGAGTTCCCTTCTAAATTTTACCATTCTGTGGTTCTGTCATTCTGTGAATCTGGAAACTAGTAAGAAGAATTACAGACAAAAATGGAGTCCTGAAATTCAGACTCATCAAAGAAGCTGTGTCATTTTCAGTCCTAAAAAGTATCAATATGTTACAGCTGTGAAAAATGCAATTTTTCTCTTCAGATTTGTCAGCTGAATTTAAACTATTAGTTCCATTATTCAAAATTCTGGTGAGATCTCCTCTTAAATATACACTGTGGTTATTCATATTGAAAGAAGATGAATACAAACTGACAGATGGAGTGAAGATCTGTGATAATGAGGGAAATGGAAAGTCTATTACATTAGAAGAGACTAGAAGCACTGGGCTTGGTTAGCCTCATGACACAAAGGCTTGAAAGGGATAAGGTTGCTATCCATAAATTCAGCAAAAGGCATAGACTATCTAAGGTAAAGTATAATATTGGTGCAGGAACAAATGGATAAAATAAGTACATTTTGCCTGGAAATTGGATGACCAGTAGTAATTCTATCCAGTTACTATGGAAACACAGCTTTTACAATGAGTAATGCAGGGAGAAACAAGACATTAACAAAACAAAACTTACTTCAACATAGATCTTTATAATTTACTTTTTAAAGGTTTACTGAGTGTGATTCCTGCAGTGAGAGAAGCTGTTGCTGTGTCTATGGATTTCACAGAATTATAAAGGAAATAAATTAAAATGGATTAAAATTTGACCCAATGGCTGATCTGGGGAATAACAGGTCCTACTACTCCTACTGAATGGAAGTAACTCTCTGTTTTAGGAATTCCCTATGAAAGGATAATCTGAGGGAATTGGACACTAACTGCTAAGTTGTTAAGGCACTCTCCATTATGTCTGAAAACTTATGGCACTCAGGTGAAGTCCTCTGTGTCTGGATAAAAGGGAATATCACACCCATGTTAAAGAGGGTGTATTGGGTTGACATGGCAAGGTTCTAGTAGCAGGGGTCTGCAGCGGTGTCTTCTGTGAGAAGAGACCAGAAGCTGCCCCATGTTAGATGGAGGACAGTTTCAGCCAGCTCCAAACAGACCTGCCACTGCCCAGAGACAAGCCAATAAGTGATGTTGTTTGTGTCTCTGTGAGAAAAGATTTAAGAAAGGGAAAAAAAATAAAATAAAAAATGCTGCACAACAGCAGCTCGGAGGGTGAGGAGTGATAAATAGCCCTGAAGACACCAAGGTCAGTGCAGAAGGAAAGGGAGGAGGTGCTACAGGTGCTGGAACAGAAGTTCCCCTGTGACCTGTGGTGAGGCCCATGGTGGAGTAGGTTATCCCCCTGCAGCTCATGATGTAGCACAGTTCCCTCCTTTGGGATGCAGTCTTTTCTGAACTGATCCAGCAGCGTGGAACCCTGCTCCACCAGGGTACTCCATGGGCGGCAGGAGGACAGCCTGCTTCACCATGGTCCTCACCACAGGCTGCAGGGGACTTCTGCTCCGGCGCCTGGAGCACCTCTCCCCCTCCTTCTTCACTGACCTTGGCGCCTGCAAGGCTGTTTCTCACTCCTCTCACTCTCCCAGCTGCTGTATGGCGTAGTGGTTTTTTTTTTTTTTTTTTTTTTTTTTTTTTTTTTTTTTTTTTTTTTTCCCTTTCTTAAATATGCTCTCACAGGGGTGCAAACAACATAACTTATTGGCTCAGCTCTGATCAGCAGCAGGTTCTTTACTTAACATGGGGTAGCTTCTAGATTCTTCTCACAGAAGCCACCAGTATGGCCCTTTGTTACCAAAAGCCTGCCACGTAAACCCACTACAGATGGATAATCATACAGTGAGGTGTATTGAAAACTGGATGAATGGCCAGGCCTAGAGAGTGATGATAAGTAACATGAAATCTAATTGGAAGGCCAATAACTTTTGCTGTACCCCAGGGGCCAATACTGGGTCCAATCCTGCTCAACATCATCATTAATGATCCGGATGATGGGGTAGACTGTACACTGATGACGGAAAAAATAGAGAAGTGGCTGATGTGACAGAACATCATGCTTCTACCCAGAGGGAACTCAACAGGCTGGAGAAATGGGCTGACAAGCACCTCAAAAAGTTCAACACAATCCTGCACTTGGGTTGGAACAACTGCCTGCACCAGTATATGCTGACCAGCTTAAGTGCTAGTCAGCTGAAAGGACCTGGGGGGCCTGGTGGACAAGTTGAATGAAAGCCCACAATGTGGTATCCTGAACTAAATTAGACAAAGTATTGTGTGCAGTTTGAGGGAGGTGATCCTTTCCCTGTACTCAGGGAAAATAAGGCCACATCTAGAGTACTGTGTCCAGTCTGGGTTCCCCAACACAAGAGAGGCATAGACCTAAAAGAGAGGTGCAGAAGGTGCAGAAGAGAATGGAGCCATGCTCTTTTCAGTGATTCCCAGTGCAAGAGGCAATTGGCAGAAAGTGAAACACGGGAGGTCTCTCTGAACACAAAGCAAAGCTTTTTTTTTACTGTGAAGGCACTTGTACTGCCACAGGTTTTCCAGGGATGTTGTAGATTCTATTCCATTGGATATCTTCAAAAAACATTTGGACTTGGTCTGGGGCAAGTTGCTGTAGATGACATAGGTAACACAGCTTGAGCAAACGGGTTGGACCAGGTGACCTCTGGAGGTCCCTTCCACCCTGAACCATTCTGTGATTCAATATGTATGGGGCTGCATGTCTTTTAGACACATATAAATCACAGTATCACAGAATGGCTGATGCTGGAAGTGACTTCTGGAGATTATCTTGTTCAAGGCCCAGTTCAGGAAGGTTACCCACAGTAGGTTGGAGGAGGTAAATAAAGACACACAGGTGCACACACATGCACAAAAACAAAACAAAACAAAACAAAAACAAACAAACAAACAAAAGGAAGACACAATGCAACTGCAGACAAAAGCTGACTTCTTTCAGCTCCCAGCCCTTCATGAAGTGTTATACTGGTGGAAACTTTTGAGGACAACATTAGGCATTATCTCACATAACCTCACTGACTTAGTAAATGATATTGCTTTCAACATTATCCCCAGCACATCTTGAAACAGAAGCTGACACAAAGTACTAACTCTGGCCACTGATTCTGAAATAACATCCTGTCCCACACCTACTATATTCTCCAACTATTTCCATTATTTCTTCAATGCATCTGAACCATGAGCATATACTGAAAATACAGCTCTTGACTACACTATATAGAGTGTTTTCAGTTTCAAGTTCTGCATTTACATTTTTTTGACCATATAAACAGCTCAAAAATCCCACACAGCTATTTTATTTTCATACATAAAGTAGCATTTCATTGAAGGAAAGAAAGTTCCTCATAATGTAGGAATGTTACATTGTTATTTTTCTGCATTTAACCTTCTCTCTCTTTTTTTTTTTTTTTTTTTTTTTTTTTTTTCTTAATCTTATCACCTGTATTACATTACTTTGAGGATTACTGTGAGAGTGACTGAACACTGGAACATGTTGCTAAAGAGGTTGTGGACCTTTCCTCCTTGGAGATATTCAAAAGGTGGACGTGGACCTGGGCAACTTGGTCTTGGTGGCCATGGCTGAACAGGACCTAAATGACCTAGACATCCGTTCTACCCTCAACCATTCTATAATTCTGTGATTCTGTGTGATGCCAATTTGAAAGCTGTAAGATGTGGTTTTACTTATTGAGTAACCCGTTGCATAGACAGGAAGAGTTCAGTCTGTGTTTAGGTAAATTAGGACTGTTCAGACAACAGAACTATGGTGTGCATATATTTCTTAGGAAAGCTTGTTGAAAGTTGTTCCTTTCTGTAACAAAATGGCAATGACATTTTGAATTTATTATTATTTAAAAAAAAAAAAAATGTCCTTATTCAGGCATTCAGATGGGATCTCCCGAGTCTTTGATTTATCACTGTATTGGGTTTACATGTCAAGGTTTTGACAGCACAGGCACTGCAGGAGGGTCATCTGTGAGAAGAGGTATGGACTTCCCTGTGCCAAGGACAGATGATTCCAACCATATCTGCAGTGGATGCACTGCAAGCCAAAGCTGAGCTCATCAGCAAAGTTGGTGGCACCTTTAAAAACCAACGTATTTCAAAAAGAGAAAATTGACACACAGGCAGACAAGGAGTAAAAAAGAGCAAGAAACATTAGTGAGAATGATAAGGTTAGAGAAGATGGAGCGCAAGGAGGTGTTTTAGGCAGAGCAGGTATTCCCTTGCAGCATGTGGGAAAATGCTATATAAATTATGGAAGTCAACTACCATAACAGGATTTGACTCTAGGTTTCTGCAATGTTAATTAAAGAAAAAAAAAAAAAAAAAAAAAAAAGGAAAAAAAAAAAGTGTTTTGTTTTGTTTGTTTCTCAAATCTATTTAAATTTGCAATAAATGTAATATTTTTCCCCAAACTGAGTCTGTTTTGCCCATGAGGGTAAATAGTAAGCAATTTCCCTACCTTTATGTCAACCCACAAGCTTTCTCATTCTATTTTCTACCTCTTCTTGTAGGGGAAGGCAAATGAGTGAGAGGCTGGAGGCTGGATGGACATATGGCTACTGACTGAGGTTTACTCCCCACAGTCACAAACAAGCAGTTGTCACAAACAAGCAGTTTTTCTCAGTTTCCTTCCCAATGAGGATTCCTCCACAACCAAGATACTCAATTTAACCATCAGATCTTTAGAACATTATAAAATGTTATGGTACTTTAAAAGAGTTCTGAGGACTGTTAAGAGAGCTAACCTAGCATGCAGTTTTATGCAGCATATCTATGTTACTATTACTAATTTTTTAAGCTTATTAGTAAGGGAAAAGTATGATAAGTCTGACCCCAGTGCCACATTCTCAAGACTACCTGCTTGAATCCTAGTCAGAATCACTATACCATGACACATCAAGCTTGACTGACACTCCAGTTTGCTCACAGATTTCACATATGAAACTTCATTGCATTTTTCAGGCACTGTCTCTCTTATTGAAGCTGTTCTGATCTGCTTATGTGTGTCTTGTTTTTGCCAGACAAACAAACAAACAAACAAAACAAAAACAAAAGAAAAAAAAAAAAAAAGAAAAAAGGGCTTTGTCTGCCACTGTTTCAGATAGTTCTGTGGACACAGAAGACACATCTCCTTGATCATCATAATAGACATGATTATGTTTAAAATACAATCTCCTTTGGACAACTCTGTAGCAAGTTGTGAAAGTGAAAATAGGAAAGCACCTTCTTAAAACAAAACAAAACAAAAAGACAGTCTCTATACTATAAATTCCCATGAGATCTCAAGAAGTTCCACTTTGTATGGTAATTTTTGAAAACCTGGCCTTTTCTTTTCTGTATATGTATGGAAACTTCTGGTTGATGAACAGTATAAAGACCTGATTCTTCATATTTGATGTCTAAATATGAATTTTTAAGCACTTAGACTTGACAGTTTTAGCTCCAGCTACAGTTCTGTATTATCTTCAGTTACCTCTTTCTCATTACACCTTTCATAGAATTTTCTTGAATAAAGCTGTCTGTATTTAAGCTTCAAAAGAGGTTAGTTTATCACCTTTAAAACATTGTGACAGCTCTGCAAATGCTTTAACATTTTCAGGTAAATATTTATTTATAAGGTATTTTTTATCAGTTGCCTCTTACTTTATCTATTTATCTGAGTTTTGTCTGGTGGTGTATAACTTTTAAAAACTGCTAGTGTGAGTCATCAGCATTGAAAATATTATGCTTAGATATATGAATAACTGTGAACCTGTCAGTAGGTCTTAATGAATAGCAGTGTTCACCACCTCTGTAGCTTGTTCAAATTGTACAGGTTAATAGGCCAGTAATACTCAAATTTAATCACAAATAATGGTATACTCATAAGCAGTTCAGTATATAATTTGCCTTTCAGCCTAACATTGCAGTCTTTTTATTCAAGAAAAATTAACATGGAATTTAATGAAGTTAATCCAGTAAGACGTTATAGAAATGGAGAATTTTTGTGTATAATTTTTTTCTGAAATATGAATAGTGATCAAAATCATTAATATAATTGCACTAAAACTAAATATTTACCCAGTGATGAATCAAACAGTTCTTTTAGGTGTGTATATAGTGTGAACTAAAGCTATTCTTACAATCCTAGAGTTTTAAGTACTGCAGCTTCTCCTTCTTTTGTGAAAAAATGTCAAAGAGTCTGAATTCACAGCAAATCACTGAAAAACACAGTTCTGTCTCTAGCAGAACGAGATTTAAGGATTTATCAGAGTATTGGAAGATACAGTTTTTAACAGCAGACGTTGAGTAGTAGTTGGCTTCTAATGGTTCTTCTTGTCTCCAGACTTTCAGATTAGGAAAAAAAGTTAACAGTCTGAGCATTCTTCAGTCTCTCCTGGCTTTCTTTTGTATATTTCTCTTTTGTGAGTTCTGTTGGAAACTGGAAGACAGATTGATGTGAAGAAGTGATACAGGTATTTCATACAGTTGTTGTTGTTGTTGTTGTTGTTTTTCTTTTGTTGTTCCACCAAAAAGGCATCATTTTCTACAAACCAATCATTTTTTTTCTAATTAGTGAGTGGAAAAGGTATGGGGAAAAAAATTAAAATAAAAATCCTCTTACTAGTAGCTAAGTTTTCTGGAAACCCAGTAAGATAATACAGGAAGACCTATTGTCTCTGAAGTAGAGAAAACACTAGTGATAGTTTCTACTACCTATGCAGAGTGATTATCATTCCAGGCTCTTCAAGGAATTCAGAGTTGGGTGACAGAACCCTACAACTTTTATCACATTTTTAATCCCTGTGCAGATGTCTCAGATGCCACTGAATATTTAAGCTGGCACTTGCCAACTTGCCAACTGTTTAAGTGAATCATTTCCCAAGTGTCTGTATGTAGAGGTTTTATGCCATTTCAGGTACATTCATCATAAGAAATTCTCATGTTTTACTTATTCTACATAAATGAAAAGTGCACTATCTTGAAAAATATGTAATTTCTCTGCAGTTAGAACAGACCTTCTGTAGGTAATGTATGTCTAGTGGGTAATGTAGGGTAACGGTTCTAATAGGTGATCTTGGAGGTCTTTTCTAACCTTAATGATTCTATGATTCTATAAGTCAGAAGGTGGGGAAGACACCTGTCTTGACTAAGCAGGGATCTTCTTCTACAGTTTAAGTGGAAAAATAAAGTGTCTGGCCACTGGCAGCAAGTTCAGGTGCACACAGGTAGAGATGCTGTTTGCTATTTTAGTTGACCAATGCTGTGGGGGAAAATAAAAAAGTATTTTTAAATTATGCTAACAACTAAATGGAGGACAATAGGCTGACAAGGCATAGGCGGAGCCAGCAGCATGAGCGGCAGGCCATTTAAATCAGGCATTGGTGCCATTTTGCAGCCACTCGCTGAGATGACCGGTACTGGGGCTCCGCATTCTGCTGCGGAGCGGGGAATTGAGGCAGGCAGGGCTTTTTTGCAGCACTGAGGCCACTCGAAGCAGCTGAGGGAGCTGCCAGGACCCAGCAACCCTCACGAGGGAGCCTGATGAGGCATAGGTGGAGCCAGCAGCGCCCCCTCCTCGCCATACAAAGACAGTCCATAGGGAGCGTGAGCGACCAGGAGCATGGTGAACAGGGCGGGTAAACAGGGCGAGGTGCGGTAGTGGGGTGAGGTGCGGCAGTTTGCGTGGCAGTGTGCGCAGGCAGGGCAGAACGTTCCGCCCCACTCACGAGAACAACTCATTTACCAGCTGCATAGTTATAGGTAAACAGACATAGTCATCACGAGGTGGAGAGCTCTTTATAAAAAATCTGTGACCACCCAGACTGACTGCTTGCTCAAAAATGTGGCCATTCAGGTCTCTGGGTACACGGAATGACTGAGCCTGTTGCTGCTCTCTGAGGGTGGCAGAGACACTGTGTGTGTGAGGTGTGAGCAGGTGGATGACCTGCTCAGCCTGGTGGCAGAGCTCAAGGAAGAGATGGAGAGGTTGATGGCCATCAGGGAGTGTGAGCAGGAGATAGACCTGTGGGACAATTCCTTGCAAGGCCTGAAGGAACGGCACTGGGGTGAGACACCCCAAAACCATGGTGGTCCCCCTGCCCTGTGAAGCAGAGGGAGGGGACCTAGGAGATGAGGAGGAATGGAAACAGGTCCCTGCTAGACATCACAGGCAATCCCCCTCCCTACCAGCCCTGCCTCCCCAAGTGCCCATACACAACTGGTTTGAGGCCCTGGAGCTTGAGAGACCAGTGGGTGAGGATGAGGTGAAAAGACTACCCAGGAGGATGCCTAGCGCGAGGAAGTTGACTCCATGTCTCAGGACTGCCTCCACTAAGAAATAAAGAAGGGTGATCGTTGTAGGCGACTCCCTTCTCAGGGGAACAGAGGGACTTATTTGTCAACCTGACCCTACCCATAGGGAAGTCTGCTGCCTCCCTGGAGCCAGGGTCAGGGACATTGCCAGAAAGCTTCCTAACCTGGTTCGCCGCTCTGACTACTATCCTCTTTTGATACTCCAGGCTGGCAGAGATAATATGGAAGAGAGAAGCCTGAAGGCTATCAAACAGGACTTTAGGGGACTGGGACAAGCTGTAGATGGAGTGGGAGTACAGGTCGTGATTTCCTCCATCCCTACAGTGGCAGGAAGGGGTACAGAGAGGACTCGGAAAGCCCACCTGATAAAGAGGTGGCTCAGAAGCTGGTGCCAAAACGGAAACTTGGGGGGTTTTGACCACGGGGTGCTTTACTCGGCACCCGGCCTGCTAACTGCAGATGGGTCCCACCTGTCTCGAAGGGGAAAACAGACACCAGCACAGGAGCTGGCAGGGCTCATTGAGAGGGCTTTAAAGTAGGTAGGAAGGGCGACAGGGACGGGGAGGGAATAAGGCTTGTTAGAGGTGTGCCGGGGGAACAGTGTCAGGGCCGGGGGAGCAGGCAATGGCCCAGCTGAAGTGCATCTACACTAATGCACACAGCATGGGCAACAAACTGGAGGAGCTGGAAGCCATCGTGCAGCAGGCAGGCTATGACTTGGTTGCCATCACTGAAACACGGTGGGACTACTCCCATGGCTGGAGTGCTGCAATGACTGGCTATAGACTTCAGAAGGGACAGGTAGCACAGAAAGGGTGATGGTGTGGCTGTCTAAATTAGAGAGTGTTTTGATGTTGTGGAACTCGAGGCTGAGACTGGGAAAGATAAGGTTGAGTCCCTGTGGGTTAGGATCAGCGGGAAGGCCAACAAGGGAAGCATCCTGGTGGGGGTCTATTACAGACCGCCAAACCAGGATGAGGAGACGGATGAGGAATTCTACAGGCAGCTGGCAAAAGTTGTGAAATCACCAACATTTGTTCTCTTGGGGATTTCAACTTCCCAGACATATCCTGGAAATAAAATATACCTCAGAGGAAGCAGTCTAGAAAGTTTCTGGAGAGCATGGAAGATAGCTTCCTGATACATCTGGTTAGTAAGCCTACCAGGGAGGTGTCCTGCTTGACCTTCTGTTCACAAACAGAGAAGGACTGGTGGGAGATGTGGTAGTAGGGAGCTGTCTTGGGCAGAGTGACCAAGAAATGGTAGAGTTCTCTATTCTTGGTGAAGTCAGGAGGGGGACCAGTAAAACTGCTGTCTTGGACTTCTGGAGGGCAGACTTTGAGCTGTTCAGGACACTGGTTGGTGGAGTCCCTTGGGAGGCAGTTCTGAAGGGCAGAGGAGTCCAGGAAGGTTGGGCACTCCTCAAGAAGGAAATGTTAAAGGCTCAGGAGAGGTCTGTCCCCACATGCCCAAAGACGAGCCAGCATGGAATAAGACCAGCCTGGCTGAACAGAGAGTTGTGGCTAGAGCTTAGGAAAAAAAAAAAAAAAAAAAAAAAAAAGGTTTATGATCATTGGAAAAGAGGGCAGCCCACTCAGAATGATTATAAGGATGTTGTAAGGATGTGTAGGAACAAAATTAAAAAGGCCAAAGCTCATCTGGAGCTCAATCTGGCTACTGCTGTTAAAGACAACAGAAAATGTTTTTATAAATACATTAACACAAAAAGGAGAACTAAGGAGAATCTCCATCCTTTACTGGATGCAGGGGGAAACTTAGTTACAAGAGATGAGGAAAAGGCGGAGGTGCTCAATGCCTTCTTTGCCTCAGTCTTTAGCGGCAATTGTTCTCTGTTGTTCTCTGGATACCCAGTACCCTGAGCTGGTGGAAGGGGAGCAGGATGTGGCCCTCACAATCTACGAGGAAAAGGTTGGCGACCTGCTACAGCACTTGGATGTACGCAAGTCGATGGGACCGAATGGGATCCACCTGAGGGTGCTGTGAGAACTGGTGGAAGAGCTGGCCAAGCCACTTTTCATCATTTATCAGCAGTCCTGGCTATCGGGGGAGGTCCCAGTCGACTGGCGGCTAACAAATATGACGCCCTTCTACAAGAAGGGCCAGTGGGTAGACCCGGAAAACTATAGGCCTGTTAATTTGACTTCAATGCCAGGGAAGCTCATGGAGCAGATTATCTTGTGTCATCATGCAGCACTTGCAGGGCAAGCAGGTGATCAAACCCAGTTTGCATGGGTTAATGAAAAGCAGGTCCTGCTTGACGAACCTGATCTCCTTCTATGACACAGTGGATGGCTTGGTGGATGAGGGTTTCTATGGCTTGGATGAGGGAAAGGCTGTGGATGGGGTCTACCTTGACTTCAGAAAGGCTTTTGACACTGTTTCCCACACCATTCTCTTCAACAAACTGGCTGCTCTTGGCTTGGACTGGTGTACTGTTTGTTGGGTTAGAAACTAGCTGGGTAGCCAGGCCCAAAGAGCAGTGGTGAATGGAGTTAAATCCAGCTGGAGGCCGGTCACTAGTAGATTTCCCCACGGCTCAGTACTGGGGCTAGTTCTCTTTAATATCTTTATTGATGATCTGGATGAGGGGATTAAGTGCATCCTCAGTAAGTTTGTAGACGACACCAAGTTAGGTGCGTGTGTTGATCTGCTCAAGGGTAGGAGGGCTCTGTGTGATGACCTGGATAGGCTGGACCAATGGGCCGAGGCCAACGGTATGAAGTTCAACTAGGCCACGTGCCAGGTCCTGCACCTGGGGCACAACCCCAACCAGCGCTACAGGCTGGGAAATGGGTGGTTAGAAAGCTGCCTGTCAGAAAAGGACCTGGGAGTATTGGTTGATAGTCAGCTGAACATGAGCCAGGAGTGTGCTCAGGTGGCCAAGAAGGCCAAGAGCATCCTGGCTTCCATAAGAAATAGTGTAGCCAGAAGGACTAGGAAAGTGATTGTCCCCCTGTACTCGGCTCCGGTGAGGCCGCACCTTGAGTACTGTGTTCAGTTTTGGGCCCCTTGCTACAAGAAGGTCATGGAGGTGCTCAAACGAGTCCAGAAAATGGCAACAAAGCTGGTGAAGGGTCTGGAGAACAAATCTTATGAGGAGCAGCTGAGGGAGGTGGGATTGTTCAGTCTGAAAAAGAGGAGGCTCAGGGGTGACCTTATCGCGCTCTACAGGTCTCTTAAAGGAGGCTGTAGCAAGGTGGCGGTTGGTCTATTCTCCCATGTGCCTGGTGACAGGACAAGGGGGAATGGGCTAAAGGGGAGATATAGGTTTTATATTAGGAAGAACTTCGTTATGGAAAGGGTTGTTAGGCATTGGAATAGGCTGCCCAGGGAAGCGGTCGAGTCACCATCCCTGGAGGTCTTTAAAGGACGTTTAGATGTAGAGCTTAGTGATATGGTTTAGTGGAGGACTTGTTAGTGATAAGTCAGAGGTTGGACTAGGTCATCTTGGAGGTCTCTTCCAACCTAGATGATTCTGTGATTCTGTGAAGAGATAACATTGGTCTATTACTTGATGAGGATGGTTCTATCACAAACAGGGACATAGACAAAGCAGAGTCACATCTGTCTTCAACAGGGAGGATGGGCCCTGGGACCCCTGGAGACTTGAACTGGAGGACTGTGACTGTGGGAACAAAAAAATCCCAGCCAACCCCAAATCTGTGAATGATTTTCTGCTCCAGCTGGATGCATATAGGTCTATGAGGACCAATGGGATTCATGCCAGGGTACTCAGAAAGCTGGCTGATGCCATCATAAGACCTCTCGCAATTATCATTCAACAGTATTGGAAATCTGGAGAGGACCCAGTCAGTGGTAAATGTTGTCCCAGTTTTCAAGAAGGGCAAGAAACAAGACCCTGTTAATTACAATCCTGTAAGTCTCATTTCAGTGACTGGTAAAATTATGAAGAAGATTATTGGTAGATATTGAAATACAACTGAAAGACAGCACAGTCATTGAACACAGCCAACATAGTTTCATAAGGGGAAAGTCCTATTTAATAAATTTATTATCCTTTTATGACAGGGTTACTCCCCTAGTTGACCAAGGGAAGCCAGTTGATGTAATCTTTTCAAATTTCAGTAAAGCTTTCAATACTGTTTCTCATAGTATGCTTCTGGACAAAATGCCCAGCATACAGCACCAAAAGTGCATAATACAATGGGTGAATAATTGGTGACATGTCAAGCTCAAAGAGTTATATTATATGGGGCTAGTGGCAAGTCACTATTGGGATTCCATATTTTCATAAATCAACTGAACGCTGGACCTGAAGTTTACAGATTACACTAAACTGGGAGATGTTGTTGACTCTCTTGAGAGTAGAGAGGCCTTGCAGAAAGATCTCAACAAATTAAAGAGGTGGCAATCACCAGCCACATGAATTTTAAGAGCAAGTGCCGGATTCTGCACCTTGGATGGGGCAACCCTGGACATTTGTACAGAGTAGAGGAAGGGGCTGAAGAGCAAGCCTGCAGAAAAGGAGTTTGTGGTTGATGCCAAAATGAATATGAGTCAACAGTGTTCCCTGGCAGCCCAGAGGGCCAGTCATGTCCTGGGATGCATTAAGCACGGCATAGCTAGCCAGTTGAGGGAACTGATTCTCACTCTACTCCATGCTGTTCCAACCTTGCCTCAAGTATTGTGTGAAGTTTTGGATGCCACAATATAAGAATATAAAACTATTAGAGAGCATCCATTTAGGCTTATTCAGTGCTGTGTTGGGTTTACATGGCAAGGTTTTGGTAGCAGGGGGCTTCAGGAATGACCTTTGTGAGAAGAGTCCAAAAGCTGACCCATGTTAAATAAGTGCAAGTTCCTGCCTGCTCACCCAGTGCTGTCCAGAGCTGAGCTAGTAAGCGATGTTGTTTGTGCCTCTGTAAGAGCAGATTTAAGAAAGGTAAACAAACAAACAAACTAACTAAAATGCTGCTCAACAGCAGCTGGGAGAGTGAGGAGTGAGAAACAGCCCTGCAGACCCCAAGGTCAGTGCAGAAGGAGGGCAGAAAGTGCTCCAGGCACACAGCACAAGTTCCCCTGTGGCTTGCAGAGATTCCCATGGTGGAGCAAGATGTCCCCCTGCAGCACATGTTGAACCACAGCAAACCAGATTTCCACACTGCAGCCTGTGGAGGAGCCCCTGGTAGAGCAGGTGGATCTGACCTGAAGGAGCCTCTGTGGAGAGGAGACCACACAGGAGCAGGTGATTTGGCAGGAGGTGCCACCCATGGGGGACCCATGCAGGAGCATTTTACTCGTAACAGATGGGCCCCATGGTATGGACTCATATCTGGAGCAGTTCTTGAAGAGCTGCTGCCTGTGGGAAGCCCGCAAAGGATCAGTTTGGGAAGGATGGCATCCTGTGGGAGGGACCCCAAACTGGAGCAGGGGAAGACAGTGACCATGAAGGAGTGGTGGAGGCAAAGTGCTACATCCTGACCACAGCCCCCATTCCCTTGTGTCACTTGGGGAGAGGAGGAAGAAGAGGGTGGATGTCGGGGGGGGGGGGGGGTCCATTTATTTATTTATTTATTTATTTATTTATTTTAGTTTCTCACTTCTCTAGATTGTTAGTAATAGGTAATTAATTTCTCTAATCTCCCTATGCTGAGTCTGTTTTGCCTGTGACGATAATTAGTGGGTGATCTCCCTGTCCTTACCTTAACCCTTGAGCACTTTGCATCGTGTTTTCTCCCCCTTTCCCTTTGAGGAGGGGGAGTGAGAGAACAGTTGCAGTGGAGCTCAGCTGCCCAGATAGGTAAAACCACCACAGGCCTAGAGAAGACACTGAGGGTTAAACTTATTGTGTTCTATGGCTTCCTCAAGAAGGGGAGCAGAAGGAGAGTCACTTTTCTCTCTGGTGACCAGCAATAGCACCCCAGGTACTGGCACGAGGTTGCATCAGGGGTGATTTTGGTTGTATATTAGGAAAAGTTTCTTTATTGAGATAGTGGTAAGGCACTGGAACAGGATCCCCAAGGAAGGGGTCATGACACCAAGCCTACTAGATGTCAAGAAGTGTTTGGATAATGCTTATCAACATATGTCTTGATATTTGGGTGGACCTGTGTGGAACCAGGTGTTGGACTCAATTAACCTTGTGGGACGTTTTCATCTCAGGAGATTCAGTGATTCTATGATCCCATTAAATGCTTTGTAATGCTATTCTGATGAATGTTTAAATCATAGAATGGTTTGGATTGGAAGGGACCGTAAAGATCATCTAATTCCAACTCCCCTTACATGTGAAAAGCAGCCACCCATGAGACCAGGTTGCTCCAATCCCCATCCAACCTGGCCATTACTAATTCCAGAGACAGGACATCCACAACTTCTTTGGGCTGCCATTAACAGTGCATCACCTCCCTCTAAGTAAAGAATTTCTTCCTCATATCTAGTCTATATCTGACCCTTTTTTATCTTAAAACCTTTCCTCCTTGTCCTGTCACTACATGGCCTGACACAGAGTCCTTCTCCAGTGTTGTAGTTTAACTCGGCCGGCAGCTAAACATCACACAGCCGTTCGCTCACCCTCCCCCCTCCCTCTCTGGGATGGGGGAGAGAAACAGGAAAGTGAAGCCTGTGGGCTGAGATAAAGACAATTTGTTAAGATAGGAAATAATAATAATAATAATAATAATAATAGCATGTACAAAACAAGTAATGCACAATACAATTGCTCACCACCCGCTGACTGATGCCCAGCCCAACCCCGCGCGGCTGCCTCCCCCCCCCCCCCCCGGCTAGCCACCCCTATATATTGTTTAGCATGACATCAGATGGTATGGAATACGCCTTTCACCAGTCTGGGTCAGCTGTCCTGCATCTGTCCCCTCCCAACTCTTGCTGCACCCCCAGCCTGTCCGCTGGCAGGACAGCGAGAAGCTGAAAAGTCCTTGGCTTAGTGTAAGCATTGCTCTGCAACAATTAAAACATCAGCGTGTTATCAGCACTCTTCTCATCCTTATCCAAAACATAGCACCCTACCAGCTACTAGGAGGAAAAATAACTCTGTCCTAACTGAAACCAGGACATCCAGTTTTCACGTAGTCCCCCTTTAGGTACTGGAAGGCTGCAATGAAGTCTCCCCAGAGCCTTCTCTTCTCCAGAGGACAACCCCAACTCCCTCAGTCTGTCCTCAGCGAAGACTTGCTCCAGCCCTTTGATCATCCTCATGGCCCTCCTCTGGACTCATTCTAATATGTCCCTGTCCTTCACATGCTAGGGTCCCCAGAGCTGAACGCTGTTCCAGTTGAGGTCTCATGACAGCAGAGTAGAGGGAGAGAATCACCTCCCTAGACTTGCTGGCCTTGATTTTTCTGATGCAGCAGAGGATAGAGTTGGCTTTCTGGACTGCAAGCGCACATTGCCAGCTCATGTTGAGCTTTTCATCCACCAACACCCCCAGGTCCTCTTCCCCAGGGCCGATCTCAATCCATTCTCCATCCAGCCTGCATTTTTAATTGGGATTGCCCCAACCCAGATGCAGGACCTTGCACTTGGCCATGTTGAACCTCATGAGATTTGCACAGGCCCACCTCTCAAGCCTGTCTAGGTCCCTCCAGTACATTGACCACACCACACAGCTTGGTGTCATGGGCAAACTTGCAGAGGGTGCACTCAATTTCACTGTCCATGTCACCAACAAAGATGTTAAGTGCTGGTACCAATACCATCCCCTGAGAAACACCACTCATTACTGATCTCCCTTTGGACAGTGAGCCATTGACTGCAACTCTTTGAGTGTGACTATCCAGCCAATGCCTTACCCACCGAGTGATCCATATATCAAATCTATGTCTCTGAAATCTAGAGACAATGGTATCATGGGGGAGAGTGTCTAATGCTTTTTACAAGTCCAGGTAGATGAAGTCTGTTGCTGTTCCCCTATCCACCAGTGCTGTAACCCCAACACAGAAGGCCACCAGAAATCTCAGACACAATCTTCCCTTAGTGAAGTCATGTTAGCTGTTGCCAGTCACCTCCTTATTTTCCACATACCTTAGTACAGTTTCCAGGAGGATCTGCTCCATGATTTTGCTAGGCACAGAGGTGAGACTGACCAGCCTGTAGTTCCCTGAGTCTTCCTTTTTTTCCTTTTTCAAAAATGGGGGTTATATTTCCTCTCTTCCACTCAGTGGAAACTTCACCAGACTGCCACAACTTCTCAAATTACAGATAAGAATGCTATCAAAACATCCCAATATAGCACACACACACAAACAAGCAAACAAGCAAAGAAACAACAACAACAACAACAAAAACAGTAAGGTCAAGCAGCTATGTATGGAAGCTATAGTAATGTGCCTGTTTGTATCTAAGTGAAGGAGGCAGTGACAGCTATCTTAAACTGAAAGTGAAATTAAAAAAAAAAAATATTCATGGTTGTAATATGCATTGAAAGACACTGGTAAATCACTTGACCAGTAATGGATTATTTGGAAATAAGACAGTAACTGATGCTAATTCATTGCCAACATTTTCAGTTCATCTATTTCCAAAACTGGGAATAGCTATCAAAGCCAGAATTATCACAATGAATATATATATACATATATATATATATATATATACTATTCTTAGGAATTCTGAGTCAAATACTTACACCTTCTGTTTAAGCAGTGCTGATTTCAGTGGTATCTGATTCTGCAAAATTTTAAGCCTGTCTGGTAAGATTATTTCAATGGATTATATTTGTTGGTTTTGTGGGTTAATTTTGGCTAAGTTTGGCTAACACTGACCTAGCTGCTCCCTCCCTTCCCTTCCTCACAAAGACAGGAACATAAAACAGGATTAAAAATCTCGTGGGTGGACATAAAGACAGGGATATTGTTTACCAAGTACTGCCACAGGCAAAACTGACTCAGGTTAGGGAAAATTAATTTATCTTATTGTAAATTAAAGTAGGCTTGGGCAGGGACAAAGAAAGACAAACATTAAAATGTCTTTCTTCCCTCCCTTTCCCAAGCTCAACTTCATACCTTCATTCCAGATTCTTCTATTCCTCCCCTGAGCAGTGGAGATGGCTGGAAGTAAATGGGTATTGTACATAATGGTTTCTCTTTGGCACTCCCTCCCACTCAGATTTCCTATTCCTTGTGGTGGGCTCTTCCATGGATTACAGTCTTTCAGTAAGAAAGACTGTAAAAAAAAAAAAAGACTTTAAAAAAAAAAAAATTTTTTTTAAAAAAAAAAAAAAAAAAAAAAACTACTCCTGTGTGTGTTCCTACACAGGTTGTAGTTCCTTCAGGAAATACCCATCTATTCCAGCCTGGGTTCTCCACAGCGTGCAGTGGTTATCTTCTCTGACACAAAACAGAGAAAATAACCCTTTCCCATCTTCCTCCTTCTCTGACCTCCCTCTGTTTCTCAGTGTCCCTTCCTTCTTTTTCTGCCTTTCCATCATTTTCTGCCCTTCCTTAAATATGTTGATACAAAGACATTATTGCTTTCATTTTTGGGCTCAGCTGTGGCATGCAATGGGATAGAACAATCTATCCATGACCCATGGCCCTGACCTCTTGCCACCCCTGCCCCCACAAACAAACAAAAACACATTGTTACATACACCCAGTACAGTTGCAAAGCAGAAAAAAAAAAAAGTCATTTTTATTGGATTTTTCCTATAAAAACTTTAGAAGTTCTCATTTTCTATCATGATTTTTTTTCTTTGAGACACTGATCTATATTTTATGAAGCAGAAATACTGATTTTTGAACGTTTTTCTTTTTCTTTTCTTTTTTTTTTTTTTCTTGACATATGCTGTACAGCTGATATCCTTTTATGTACATTGATATTTACTGTATTTTTAGTTTCATAGAATATGAAGCATATTGGGTTAAACTTCATCTACTTAATTCTACTTAACTCAGTTTAGAATTTTTAGACCATTTAAAAGTTATGGAATTCATTTAATTAATATGATACTTCATTTCAAATAACATACTGTATTGCTCTGAATATGAAACAAATGTTAATAAAAATCTGGTTAAATGATCACTGTATACAAGTAGTTTAACCACATGCAGTATCTTTTAAAGTCATTTGCTTGTCAGGATGTTGCACTTTTGTACTATTTTAATTACTTTTTTTTTTTTTTTTTTTTTTTTTAAGGGGGAAGATGTTTTGCTCTTTTTCTTTGTTTTACTTTTCCCCCTTACAAAAAGACAATTTTATTGCTAAAATTCCTTGAAGCTTCAACAGTAGCTTCTCAGTGTCAACAACTGGTAGGAATTTTTACGGGTTTTAATTTGGTTGATAATTGTATAATTGTTGAGTGGTAGCTGAACTATCAATCCATTATGTAAAAATTATTTATCTGAAAATTGTTATCTGTTTCACTGTTATATTTATGGCAGTATGGAGACAGCAGGGAATTAGCCTTCACAGCATTTAAATATTAGGAGGACTAGTGAGCTAAATACATCCACTTACGCATCACATTTGAGGGACAATTGTGAGGTCTATGTAGGTGCTAGGTTCACTATGCTATAATAAGCAACAGAAAATATTTTCAGATGTTAATGCCACATTGTTCAGACTATTAATGCATTTTACATCAAGCAATAACTGGTCTAAAAATAAAAGACAACAAATAATGCTAGGAAATCTGGTGGAGAAGACTATGTCTTCCCTTATTGCAGCACAGTACTAAAATCAATAGATTGGGCCTTTTATTTGTCTCCCATCAGTCTCTGGATTCTGTTGTGTAGTAATCCAGTTTCAGTGGAAACAATGTAGGACTTCCAGTGAGGTCTTCTCCCCCCCCCCAAAAAAAAAATTAGCTACAGTGTGTGGATATCTTTTGAAATATTTTGTTTTACAGGTTGAGGAGCAAATTGAAATACAGTGTTCTATTTTTCATTAGATAGATTTTTTTATTTTTTTTTTTAGTAGATTGTTATTAACAAAAATACTGATAAAGCTCTGCCTTGATTAACTTTTCCCTGTAGCCAAGTTTTAGAAATAATGTATTCAAAGTATCACTACAAGCACTTACAGAGGGGAAGTCAATAAAAAGTTGTTACGTTCTAGATATCAATTATAAGGGGCTGCCACTAAGTCTACTTTCTTTCATGAGTAAAAAAATGTTCAGAAAGATCCTTATAAATTAAAAAGGAAAAAAAATATATATATATATGTTTTGATCACTGTTTACTTATTTTAAACCACAAAAATCTTCCATGTTGAAAAAACACCCAGGAATAAAAATTTACATGCTGCAGTGGTCTTAACTTTTAATGACTCTGCTACAGAATAAGTCTATTTTGAAATATTTCTTTACATAAAAATAAAATATAAAACAAAAATAAAAGGTAAATAAGCAAATACATTAATTAGCTTAATACACAAGGACTAAACAATTAAGATACACTAGACTAAAGCCTTTTCTCCTCTCAAAAATTCAATAGCATTTTTGAATATTTAATATTCTGTTGGTGGCTTTCTGCCTGGCACTACAGCTATTAGAATTAATGTAAATTGCAGCACTGTAGCCTCAGATGTTACATTTAAAGCTCATTTTCTGATGTCATTATAACATGGCTTTTTGGAAAAGTGATTTAGTTGATTGTCTAAAATACTTTTTACTGAGGTATTCTGACATAATTAAGTCAACACCATTCCTTATAATCTCCACACAAATGTAATTATTTCATTGTCAAATATTATATTGATGAACATAGACTAACAATGTCATTTGCTACAGTTGCTGTTGTTTTCTGAAAATTCTGTTTCAGCATGCAAACCTTTATGCCTATAATTTTAAAATTAATCTCAGCAGAACTAATATGAAGTAACTCTATTGCTTGCTCATATACTGATAAACTATTGACTCACCCGCTTCTTAATAAGCCTATGGTGAGTATTTCAAAAATAAAAATGTTATCCTCCCTGCACCTTCAAATCCTCTCCCTCTTTGCTCCAGACAACTAAGTGTGAAACAAGCCATGAGACTTTGCACTGTTCAACCCACTTGAAAAAATAAAGTATGGCTTAACTATGAGGATATAACCACATGTGGTAGTTCCAATACCTTCCTAGGCACTCCACACAGGGAAGATGTTATATCTGAAAGTTATTAATAAAAAAGTGACTAGCTTTTAGTAGGTTTAAAGGGGGATTACAATATGCTGTACATAAGGCTCTCCAAAATAACAGCATTACCATTTTTGCTAGAGGTGCTTAAAACTCTTAAACCGACAAGCCCTACCCTTTGAGAGAGCAATTAGAATGTACCCAGCTCCACCTGGGGGAGGGTGAAGGACAAGTGGAGAACTTGTGGCTGAGAATTAAGGGACGGGCTGGTATGGCTGACACTGTTGTGCGGGTGTACTACAGGTCAACAGATCTGTAGAAGGAGGTCGATGAAGCCTTCTACAAGCAGCTGGAAGTACCCTTTTGGTCCCAGATGCTGGTTCTCATGGAGGACTTTAATCATCCAGACATCAGTTGGGTAAGCAACTCATCCAGGTATACACAGTCCTAATGGTTCCTACAATGCGTTGAAGATAATTTTCTGATGCAAGTGGTGGAGGAACCGATGAGGCAGGAGGTGCTTCTGAACCTTGGTCTTACCAAAAGGGATGGGCTTATTAGGGATGTGAAGGTTGGGGGCATCTTGGGATGCAGTGATCATGAGGTGGTGGAGTTCGAGATGGAACTTGGTGGAAGAAGTAAGGCAAAAAGTAGGATTGCTACCCTGGACTTTCGGAGAGCCACCTTCAACCTCTTCCGGAAGCTATGTGGGGGTATCTCATGGGCTAGATTGGCAAGGGTGCTTGTGAGAGCGGGGTAACATTTAAACAGCACTTCTTCCAGGCTCAGGATCAGTGTATCCCTAAGAGTAGGAAATCGGGGAAGGGGGTCAGGAGACCTGTGTGGATTAGCAAGATGTTCATCAACAAGATCAAAAGGAAGAAGAAGGTCTGTGAATGTGGAGAAAAGGCCTGTTCTCTTGGGAGGAGTATAGGAGTGTTGTCAGGTCCTGCACAAGGAAGGCTAAAACCTACCTAGAGATGAAGCTTGCAAAAGAGATAAAGGATAATAAGAAGGTTTTTTTGTTTGTTTGTTTGTTTTTAAGTATGTAAACAGTAAAAAGAAGACTAGGGATAATGTGGGTCCCCTGCTGCATGAGGGAGGTGTCCTTGTAATGGGAGACACTGAGAAGGAAGAGATACTGAATGTCTTCTTTGTTTCAAAGACTCCTTCCCAGTAATATTGGTGGTAGGGGGATGGTTGGACTAGACGATCTTGGAGGACTTTTCCAAACTTAGTGATTCTATGATTGTATGATAAAAATACAAGATAAGAAGGGATAAGGTATTAATAATGTAGGTACAATAGAATAAGCAGAAAATGCATTTGTTCTGTAGTAAATAGTAATATTCATGAAAAATATGTATATTTCATACTTAACTGGATGAATAGTAAACATTCTGAAAGTAAGGAAACAGACCACTCACAACAAACACCGTTTAAAAAAATGAATTAATGGAAAGGATTGTGTGACTGATCTGAGACTTGGAAAACAGGCAAAAGTAAACCAGTCTATGTAGTTCATGTAGGAAGTACGAAATTAATTGGTCACAGTCCAAAGTATGCTCATAAGGAATGGATTCATTGCAGCTTCTATAATAGAGCAGCAAAAGTTACCACAAGAAAGGGAACTGTTATTTCCTAATTATAATTTTTCAGAGAACTGGGAGGTACATCTGATACTGCCTCACTGGAAGGCAAATGAAGGTCTCAAAGTATTCTTTACTTTGCCTGTATGTGGAATCATGGTTAAGTGAGAAGGGGCATGACTTAATTACAATGAGCAACTCAGGTTTTGAAGAATCGTGAAGATGTAGGCCCGGGGCTGATGACTGTGAGCGATGTAGCAACTAGAATAAGCGGAACTATGTCCAGGAGGAGAGGTGACACCACTCCGCGTCACACGTCACAGAGAAGCTAGACCAATCATAAGTTGTTGTCGGCGCATGCTGTAATTAGTTGCCTATATATACTCAGCTAGAACATGCAATAAAGGAGAACGATCATACTCGCATCTAGACTCTGTCATTATTCCGGGTCCGTCTCCCATTTCGACACCTGTATATGTCATGTAATACCCCAATTAAAACTGCTGGTACATTATGTCTGTTTGTGATGGTGGTATGTAACTGAGTGAATAAATTCTGGCAAATCTCCTCATAGATGTAAATTTGATAGATAAATGAATACATGACACACACAGTCCATACAGCAAAAGACTAAACTACAGGGTCCTTGGAGTCCCTTCTTAAAATTCCCCTCCTTGATTCTGTTTCTGAATTGTGCTTTGATCTCAAACTATTTCTTGAACAAGGAGAAGAAGTTCTAAAATTACTAAAAATTGCATTAATGAATATTAATCTCTGTAATAGACTCATAAAAGATAGAAGACTGTAAGCCTCTATCTAAAGTATTTTAAAATGTAATCAAATCTAATATTTAGAAAGGGAAGTGTAAATGACTGTGTAGAATTATGCAGAAAATAGAGTACATTTTATTATGTAACATGAAAAGTGTCTGAATCAGCCATTCATATTAAGTTGTGTTATGTGTAATAGAAGTGTTTCAGAAATTTAGAGGATACTTTACTATTGATTTTAACAAGAAGCTTGTAATTCTAATGCAAAAATAAGTTTAAGAAATAAGTTTAAGAAATGTTTTATCAAAAGGCAGTAGAATTTTTCAATAATATTCTTAAACTTTGCAAATGAACTACGAGAAAAAGTGAATCACTGCTGAGAGGAATTAACAAAGGCTCTATAAATGTATATGGAGTCTGACATAATGTTGAAGTATTCAGCATTTTCAGAAAAATACTTTGAATGGGAATGAAAATGACAAAAACAACAAAGTTGATGAGTGCTCATTTCTTCTTTTAAAAGATTATTTCAAACTTTTAGGACTAAGAAAGAGAAACAAACAAGCAAACAAACAAACAAACAAAAAACACAACCTTCACATGGACTCTGTTGTTTCCAGTTTATATAGTCACTGCAATCAGCAAAAATTAAAATTAAAATTAAAAAATGCAAAATATTTCAATGTTTTTCATGCTCATTGAAGAGAAAAAAATGTTGCAATTTGTCTAAAATGGCATAAGCTGAATGTAATGCTATTTTAAACATCATTATCATTTTACTGTCTGTTCAAACTGAAACTTAGTTTTATAATTGATAATGTTCATTGAACTACAAATTGATAATTCAACCTGAAGTCTTGCTTTCACTAATTGTTTCATAGTGATAAAAGAGGTACAAAAAATCTCAGTTTTCATTAAAAAATAAAAAATAAATTGTAATTACAATTAAAGGATCTAACATTCTACATACATTTAAAAATAAATATATATAAAAGACAATAAAATTTGGGAGAAATAGCAAAAAGTGCCTTTTCTGTTTTCTGAATAATAAAGTATAATTCAAGCACACAAAGGACAGTATAATAATATAAGGGGTATCTGCTTTAAGTGTTTGTTAAGTAATAATTATTTCACAAAAAAAAAAAAGATGTGGTATGAATGTAATAAAATGAAAAACACTGGATGTGTTTCCAACTTTACCTTGTCCTAACTTAGAAGCACTAGGCAGATGTATTGTAAAATGGATTTAAAGAAAATGTTTTTGTATAAAACATGAATAGAAACGCATTAAAAGGATGATTTATGAATGAAAATAGGTTTGTTTGTTTGTTTTATCTTTTTATTTATTTACTCAATTTTTAATCAGGAAAAGATGGGAAGAGTCTTTTTCTTCCCATCTTAATCTACAGACTTGAGTTTTGTTTCTTTGTTTGCTTGAAGGAATGAAACATTGAGACCACATGAAATCTATGAAAAAGCATCATTTCAAAAAGTACATTAAACTAGCTGAAAATATGTATGTAAATATTTTAATTTCTGTACCATTTCAGTAGGGTGAAAGTTTAGTCATATGTGTAGGGGACAACTTTCATAAAATAACCTTTGAGAAGAGGTTAGCTTAAGGCAGTAACACTGTTTTCAAACTATGTAGTACTACTCAACCAGACCTGGAGGCAGCCAATAATTCATTTAATAATTTAATAGCTCATATTAATCTTTGCACTAACCAGAAAACAAGAATCTAGTATTCTCAGGTGGTTGGATCTGGGCCTAAATCCTGAGAAAATGAAGAATCCTGAGAAAACTTCTTGTCAGATTTCCTTGGCTCTGAGCAACTTAACTGGATACTATGGACGTATCAAGTATGAAAGAGCGAGCTTCATGCTGGAAGGAATCTACAAATTTGGAAAAGAAGACTAAAATCAAAGCAGAATGCTCCAGGAGCACCATAATAAATAAATAAAATAAAATTCAGAAGCAACAGTTCTAACAAAACCTGATGATTCAGATATTTTAGAGGTTTTCAGTTAACCAAGAGTTTCACAATGATACTCCATGAAACTCCTGTTGTAGTTTTTTGCTGATATAAGTAGTTTTTTGCTAATACATATTGAAGTATACTGAATATGCTTAAAATGGAACTTAGAAGAAAAGAGACATTTAATAAAAAAAACTCATGAATAAAAAGTTGAAAACACAAATGAAGGTGAGAGCATAGAATAAAATCACTGATACAAATATAAAGAAACACGAGGTTTCAATTGTGAATCCCTGCCAAGAGAACAGATTTTGATTAGAACAGAGGGAAAATAATTTAGAGAGGACTACAGATAATGCATGACTTCTCAAAAAATGGCAGAAAGCTAGAATTTGTCTGCTGAAGACTGATTTATTATAGCATTTATTCAAAGGCTTTAACCAAGCAGGTTATGTCAGCTAAGATTCTGGAGGTAAACAAACCAGAACACATTATCATACTACCATGTGATAATGGTCATATTGATTTCATGAACTACGTTAATGTAATTTCTTGCAAGTAAACATATGTTTGCTTGCTGTTCACTTCTGAACTGCCTCTGAAATGGAAGAAGTGTAACCATGGTCTAAAGGAGACTGGACTTCGGACTGGGTATTCATACACAACTTTTATTGTGTCACACTTTCTAGGTAATGGCTTGTGGCTATTCAGTTTGGATAAATAATAATAATAATAATAATAATAATGAGGAGAGAGAGAGACCTTGCTCCCTCCCTGTAAGTGTTCAAGGCCAGGTTGGATGGGGCTTTGAGTAATACGGTCTAGTGGAAGGTGTCCCTGCCTGTGGCATGGGGATTGAAATTAGATGATCTTTAAGGTCCTTCCAACCCAAACCATTTTGTGATTCAGTAAACTATTATGTATACATAGCCTAGGAGACACTTCCATTACTCAGCATGTCAAAAATGTCAGTATAGTTTTCTGATGCATTTATTTTTAAATAATGCTGTCGTTTGAAGGAATCTATTTTTAGGAATCTATTTCTACAGGAAAGGTAATGTGTCTTTAAGGTATTCTCTAGACTAGTTTGGAAGGAGTTGTTACATACTGAGTGCTCATTTTATCCCTTGCTAAAGAGATGAAATGAAAATACTTAATAAAAGTGACTTCTCTCAGATTCCTTGACTCGTTGCTGTGATCAAGTTTTAAAAAAGGAGAATTCATGTGCTGGTATTGTTGGACAAAAATTCTGTTCTGTGCCTCAGAGAGAGGTCTTTCACCTGTGAGAGGTGGTTCTGGTCTATAGCACCTCTTTGATTAGCTGTCATGAAGATCTGTGGTCATCCCAAAGGAGCACCCAGTGAGGGTATACTCCTAAACCATATGCCTAAGTTTAAAAAGCATTCAAACTCCATGTGGGCAATGCTGTAGGAACAGGCTTCTGTCTTGACAAGGGATAGAGGAAAAAGGGAAAGAGACCGGAAGATGATGTCTGCAGTAACAACTTTCGGCAGTAGCTGTCCTATCCTCTGTGTTTCTGGTGAGTTTTGTGACTGCAGTGTTACCAGCATGGGATTGACCTGGGAACTAGAAATTATTTTGGTTCTTTGGGGAAGGAAAAAAAAAAAAAAAAAATAGAGAGAGAGAATGGGAGAACTGAGAAACCTCTTAATGTATGATGGATTTTTTTTTTTTTTCTGTATAGAAACTATATGTGATTAGGAAAAAAACAGGTAGAACTTCTCATTGTCAGTACAATTCCTAATTAAATTACAATACAATATATATATATATGTCTATTTCATTCAGTTGGAAATCCTGATTCTTTTTTTATTATTATTATTCTTAATTTTTTACCATAACATACAGACAATAAATTACAAAGGAAAAGAAGAAACTGCAAAAAAAAAAAAAAAAAATGCAACCTAGCACCAAGGGAAAAAATTGACAAGGAAGAACAGCATTACTACCATAGCAACAATCTGTCGTGTATGCAGTTCCTTAACTTTAAATGCAGCTTTATCATTTTACTGGGTAAGGGAGGTGCCCTGCTGTAGTATATTTATGTCTAAATCTTAAACTTGAGCTTCCAGCACTGAAGATATTTCTTCTTGCTGTTAAATCAGTTCCACTGAAAGGATATTAAATTGGTTCATTGTATTCTAATAAAACAGGTGGATTTAGAAAGTGAAAATTATATTGTAATAGAGATCAATTACTTCTGAACAGAAAAAGAATGGAAGTGTTACCATAACAGTAATTAAAAGAAGTGAACATGTAGTGTGTAAAGAAATAAGTGAAAGGATTAAATTGGAATCTAATCTCATAAAAGGTGAAATCAAGCACAGAAACAACCTTAAACCACATGGTGGGAAAGGTGAATGGGTGACTGCAGCTGAGTCACAAAGATACATACCTGAAGCTTTGATATTTTTGTCTAGAAAAATCCATGAAAAATGTGTGTCCAGGCCATTCATGCATGTGCCATACAACTCCCTGAACAGTGAGGGTGAAATAGAGGATGATATTATAAAGCATTTTGGAGGACTGCAAGTAAATTCTGCAGGTCATGTGATACATCAAAGGATCATCAGAGTTACTATGTCTGAACGAACCAGATTAATTGGGAATTTATACTACACTGAATGCATCACTAGTGCATCAACGCATGTGCATCAACTCATTGAATTTGTTGAGAAGAGCTCTGAGGAAAAGGACTTGGGGATGTTGACTGTTAAGAAGCTTGACATGAGCTGGCAATATGCTCTTGCAGCCCAGAAAGCCAACAATATCCTGATCTGCATCAAAAGAAACATCCAGCAGATAAAGGAGGTGATTCTCCCCCTCTGCTCTGCTCTCATGAAACACCTGGAGTAATGTGTTCAGCTCTGGGGCCCCCAAAATAAGAACAAGAACCTATTAGAGTGGATCCAGAGGAGGGACACAAAGATAATCAGAGGGCTGGAGCTCCTCTCCTGTAAAGACAGGCTGAATGAGTTGGGATTGTTCAGCCTGGAGAAGGGAAGGCTCTAGTGAGATCTCGTTGCAGCCTTCTGGAACCTAAAGAGGCTTAAAATAAATCAGCAGAAGGACTCTTTGTCAGGGCGTGTATTGAAAGGACAAGGAGGAATGATTATAAGCTAATAATAATAATAATAATAATAATAATAATAATAATAAAAGATGTATTTAGATTAGATATTTGGAAGAAATTCTTTACTGTGTGGGTGGTGAGGTACTAGAACAGGTTGCCAAGAAAAGCTGTGTATGCCCTGTCTCTGGAATTAGTTAAGGTCAGGCTGGATGGGGCTTGAAGCAACCTGATCTCATGAGCAGCATTTTTGCCCATGTCAGTGGGGTTTAAACTAGATGATTTTTAAGGTCCCTTCAAATCCACAGAATTATATGATTCTCTGTTTCTATCAATTTGAGCTGTTATTACACTGCACATGCACAACAGGCATTCAGGTTTCCAGATGTTACACAGTCCAGAGGGAAATACAGTTATTTCTCTGTAGAATATTACAGATTCTTATTTTTTTCTCTGTAGAATATTACAGATTAGACACAGAAATCCCAACCAAAGGTGTTACAACTAGGATACCAAAGCCATGATGGCCTTTCAAAGCCTTTCAAAATTACACCTATGTAAATTATATATATTATATATATATGTATATATATATATCTCTTGAATAAGTATAAAGGAAGCAATCAGGGGAATGTGAAAGGAAATTGAAACTTTGAATTAAGACTGTTCTAAACAACAAGCAGAGGACTGGAATATAATATTATATTGAACTTAGTCATCTTAATTTATACTGGTTTAGTATATACTATTATGCATAAAGATACTGACTGCCATGACTGTGTAGGAGGAGCTTTAATGCTACTGAGAGTTGATTATTTGATTTTATGAGCCTACTATATGGAAATGGATACATTTATTTTTGCTGATGTATCATCTGAAGGTATACATGCAATGTCATCATGCCTGAAGATCTCACGCTGTCTTCAGAATTTATCTTTGATCACAGTCTGCTGCCACTTGACTATAAAACACTTTAAAGGTTCACTCTTCATTTCACATGTAGTGTGGACTTAACTACCTATGGTAAGACAGTATTATGCATTCAGATTTGCTATCACACACTGAAATAGAGGCATAGCTAGGTCCAAAGGAAACTACACAGGTAGGATATCAGAAAAAGAACATAGCCACATTAGAATCTTTCAAAACTGACACTACAATATTCAGACACTCAAGCTTTAATATCTGCTGATATGCTTGAAATCTGTTGCTCCCAAAAAACACACTGGCTTTCTTTGTGGACTAGGAATTTCAACACCTGTTCCAAGAATAAGAAAAAAAGATGCTCACCTGGAGCAAAGACTCATATAGAACATTATGTCATCTCTGAAACTAGACAATATAAAAGCCTGAAGTAGATATGTAAATGTGTACTTAGAATCATAGAACCATAGAATATCCCGAGTTGGAAGGGACCCATAAGGATCATCAAGTCCAACTCCTGGCACCACACAGGTCTACCCAAAAGTTTAGACCATGTGACTAAGTGCACAGTCCAATCGCTTCTTGAATTCAGACAGGCTTCGTGCAGTGACTACTTCACTTGGGAGCCTGTTCCAGTGCACAACCACCCTCTCGGTGAAGAACTTCCTCCTGACGTCAAGCCTAAACTTCCCCTGCCTCAGCTTAACTCCGTTCCCATGGGTCCTATCACTGGTGTTTATGGAGAAAAGGTCTCCTGCCTCTCCACTCTCCCTCGCGAGGAAGTTGTAGACCGCAATGAGGTCCCCCCTCAGCCTCCTCTTCTCCAGGCTGAACAGGCCCAGTGACCTCAGCCGTTCTTCATATGTCTTCCCCTCCAGGCCCTTCACCATCTTTGTCGCCCTCCTCTGGACACTCTCCAACAGTTGAATGTCCTTTTTGTACTGTGGTGCCCAGAACTGCACACAGTACTCAAGGTGAGGCCGCACCAGTGCAGAGTAGAGCAGGACAATCATTTTCCTTGACCGACTAGCAATACCGTGCTTGATGCATCCCAGGACATGGTTGGCCCTCCTGGTTGCCAGGGCACACTGCTGGCTCATATTCAACTTGCTGTCAACCACAACCCCCAGATCCCTCTCTGCGGGGCTGCTCTCCAGCATCTCATTGCCAAGTCCGTAAGTATAGCCAGGGTTGCCCCGCCCCAGGTGCAGGACCCGACACTTGCTTTTGTTAAACTTCATGCCGTTGGTGATCACCCAGCTCTCCAACCTATCCAGATCTCTCTGCAAGGCCTTTCCACCCTCGTACGAGTCCACAACTCCTCCAAGTTTGGTGTCATCGGCAAATTTGCTCAAAACACCTTCTAGTCCTACATCCAAATCATTTATAGAGACATTGAAGAGGACTGGCCCTAAAATGGAGCTTTGAGGGACCCCACTGGTGACCATCCACCAGCCTGATGTGGCCCCATTTACCACAACCCTTTGAGCCCTGCCCATCAGCCAATTGCTCACCCATCGTAAGATATTTTTGTTAAGCTGTATGCTGGACATTTTGTCCAGTAGGATCCTATGGGAAACCATGTCGAAAGCCTTGCTGAATTCCAAAAAGATCACATCAGCTGGTTTTCCTTGGCAACTAGTCGGGTGATCTTATTGTAAAAGGAAATCAGATCTGTTAGGCAGGACCTAACCTTCATGAACCCATGTTGGCTGGGACCAATGACTACATTGTCCCTCAGGTGTGCTTCAATAACTTCAAGAATCATCTTCTCCATAACTTTACCAGGCACTGACATGAGACTGACAGGGATGTAATTGCTTGGGTCTTCTTTCTGACCCTTCTTGAATATTGGCACAACATTTGCCAGCTTCCAGTCTACTGGGACCTCTCCAGATTCCCAAGATCACTGAAAAATAATTGAGAGAGGTCCCGCAATGACGTCATCCAATTCATTAATCACCCTGGGATGAGTCCCATCCGGACCCATGGACTTGTAGGGATCCAGGTGGAGCAGCAAATCCTACACACCTTCAGGGTCGGTTGGGAGTTTGTCATTCCCACCATCACGGTCCTCCAGCTCAGGGCACCCTGGGTCCCGAAGCCCATCATCAGCGTTACAGACAGAGGTGAAGAAGGCATTAAACGTCTCTGCTTTGCCTATGTCATTGTCTGTGAGGAGACCTTCCCCATCAAGTAACAGACCTATGTTTTCTCTGGTTCTCCTTTTTCTGTTCACATATCTAAAAAAATCTTTTTTATTGTCTCCCACAGACATGGCCAGCTTCAACTCTAGCTGGGCTTTGGCCACATCAGTTTCCTCCCTACAAACACAAACAGCATCCCTCTATTCCTTCCCTGTCGCCTGACCCTCCTTCCAGCAGTCGTACACTCTCTTTTTTCGCCTAAGCTCCAGTAGAAGATCCCTGGTCAGCCAGGCTGGCCTTCTGCCCCGTTTGGCTGACTTCCGATATTTTGGAATTGCCCGATCCTGTGCGTTTAGGAGGCAGTGCTTAAAGATTGACCAGCACTGATGGACGCTAATGCCTTCAAAAGCAGTTTCTCAGGGGACCTTGCTGACTAGTTCCCTGAGCAGCCTGAAGTCTGCTTTCCCCATATCCAGGGCTGAAGTTTTGGTGGCAGTTTTCCTTCTGTCAACATAAATTCTAAACTCAACCACTTCATGGTCTCTATGACCGAGCTGGCTGCCAATTGCCACCTCTCCCACAAGGCCCTCTCTGTTCTTTGGCAACAGATCTAGGAGGGTACCTTTCCTAGTTGGCTCCCTTAGCACCTGCACCAAGAAGTTATCATCTAGGTGCTTTATGAACCTCCTGGACTTGCTCGTGTCATCTGTGTGGTGATCCCAGTTGATGTCTGGCAAGTTGAAATCCCCCGCAAGAACAAGGGGAGTTGATCTCAAGGCATCTCTTAGTTCTGCAAAGAATAATTCATCGGCGTTGTCGTCCTGGCCAGGTGGCCTGTAATAGACTCCCACAACAACATCCCCTTTATTTGTTCATCCCTTAATCCTTACCCAGAGGCTCTCAATTTTGCCATCGCTGACCTGAAGTTTCACACAGTCCAGCCCATGCTTCACATACATCGCCACCCCGCCACCTTGCCTACCCTGCCTGTCCCTCCTGAAGAGCCTGTAACCATCTATTGCAACACACCAGCCACAGGACTCATCCCACCAGGTTTCGCTTATGCCAATGATGTCGTAGCTGTGGGACTGAGCCAAGACTTCTAGCTCTTCCATTTTATTCCTCATACTGCGTGTGTTTGTATAGAAGCACTTCAAATGCACCTCCCTACACGCAGCACCTTGTGGAGCTGACCGAAGGTCCTCACTGGCACACAGTCCCTCTGATTCTAGTGCACCATCCCTTAGCTCATCACCAGCTTGCCTGGTTTTATATCCTTCCCCCTTCAACTCTAGTTTAAAGCACTATCTATCAGCCCTGCCATCTCCTGACCAAAAATCCTTACCCCTCTCTGAGAGAGGCGCATCCCATCTGGTGCCAGCAGGCCTGGTAGACCTTCCCGTGATTGAAAAACCCAAAGTTCTGCCACTTGCACCAGTCCCGAAGCCATGTGTGAATGTGATGAGCCTGCTTGTCAGCATCAATCCCCCCTATCTGAAGAACAGAGACAAACACAACCTGTGCCCCTGATCCTTTAAGTAGTCTCCCCAAAGCCCTAAAGTCCCTTTTGATCGCTCTCAGACTTCTCGTTGCTACCTCATTGTTACGAGCTTGAAAGACCAGTAGCGGGTAGTAGTCAGTGGGCCATACTTAGCTTTCTTAGCAAAGTCTCTCACCCGAGCCCCAGGGAGGCAACAGACTTCCCTGCGGGTTGGATCTGGTATACATATCAGGCCCTCTGTCCCTTTCAGAAGGGAGTCCCCCATGACAATAATCCTTCTTTCTTTTTTGACAGATGATGTAGCAATGCAGGGGGTAGGTTGCCTTACCTTAGGCACCCTCTTCAACTGGGACGGGCTTTCATCTACTCCATTGTTCTGACTGTCATGTTCTAGACCCTTGTACCTGTTATATAAGGGTAGATGGGAAGGTGAGGTGGGCAGGGACAGGGCTCGCCTACCACTCTGAACAGGAACCTGCCTCCATTTCCCTCCTTGGCCTAGGTCTCCTTCTACTGCCTGTCAGGATGAGGGAAAACTACTTCCTTTCTTCCCACCACCTGCTTCCAGAGAGTAGAACTAGAATTCATCCTGGTGTTATTGAAAACATGTATTTTATTAAAAAAGATAGGAAATTAATAAAATCTTATATAAAAATCTGATATAAAATCTTATATACTTTAAGATCAATAATTGCTTAAATTAATGCTTGTTTTTTTATTTGTAGATATGAAAATGTGTGCAAGTATGTTTGTGTGCGTATGAGTGTGCATAAATTAATTGACTTACACAACTTCTTTCTGTGAATATTTTGTGTTAGAATTATAAGGCAACATTCTAAATTGAAGTGTTAACATATTTTTCTAGAAGAGAGCAAATCAAAGCCACGGATGAAACCTGTACCACTTTTTAAAGCATTATATTTGAACTAGAAGACAGTTTTGTTTGTTTGTTTGTTGGTTGGTTGGTTGGTTTTTAGCAGGATACAGTAATTCTTGAACAAAGTTGATTACTTATACAAAAGTCTTTCTTTAAGACTTTGTATAATTTGGTTGTACGCTGCACATTGTAAATTCCAATTATATCCTAATACAATCTTAAATTGATACCTATTTCAATTAGCTTTCTTATTATTTGTGGTGGTTTTACTTGGGTGGGCAGCCGAGCTCCACCACGGCCACTCTCTCACTCCCTCTCATCAAAGGAAAAGGGGGAGAAAACATGACACAAAGGGCTCAAGGGTTGAGATAAGGACGAGGAGATCACTCAACAAGTATAGTGATTGGCAAAACAGACTCAAAGTAGGGAAATAGTAAGATTTACTGCCTATTACTAACAAGATAGGGAAGTGAGAAACAAAGGAAAGAAACCAAAAATACCTTCCCCGCATCCACCCTCTTCCACCTCCTCCCAACATGTTGCACAGGGGAGTGGGGGAATGGGGGTTATCGTCAGTCTATAGCGCTTCTTCACGGCCTCTCCTTCTCGGTCATTCTTGGCCCCTGTGCTGTGGGGTCCCTCCCATGGGATGCAGTCCTTGCTGAACTGATCCGGCATGGGCTGCCCACAGGTAGCAGCTCTTCAAGAACTGCTCCAGATATGGCTCCATACCACGGGGTCTATCCCTCGGGAGCAAACTGCTCCAACCTGGGTCCCCCACAGGCAGCAGCTCCTGCCAGGTCACCTGCTCCTGAGTGCTCTCCTCACCACAGGCTAGAGGTCCGTCCCAGAATCTGCTCTGGCAGGGGTTCTCCACAGGCCGCAGCCTCCATCAGTGCAGGTCCACCTGCTCCACTGTGGTCTCCTCCATGGGCTGCAGTGTGGAAACCTGTTCCACCGTGGTACTTCATGGGATGCAGGGGGACATCCTGCTTCACCGTGGTCCTCACCACAGGCTGCAGGGGACTTCTGCTCCGGTGCCTGGAGCACCTCTCCCCCTCCTTCTTCACTGATCCATTGACCTTGGCGCCTGCAAGTCTGTTTCTCACTCCTCTCGCTCTCCTAGCTGCTATGAGACAGCGTTTTTTCCCTTTCTTAAATATGTTCTCACAGAGGTGCAAATAGCATCACTTATTGGCTCGACTGTCATCAGCAGTGAGGCCCTTATCTAACATGGGACAACTTCTAGATTCTTCTCACAGAAGCCACCTCTGTGGCCCCCTGCTACTAAAACCTTGCCACATAAACCCTCTAGATTATTACTATTACTGTTACTGTTACTGTTACTGTTACTATTTTTTTGTAAAATAACTTGTGTCCTTTTTCAGTGAGTGAATGATCTTCTATTACTTTTTTTTTTTTTTCATGAAGGGATCTTTTTTTTTCCTCCTGCAAAACCGTTATTTGTATTCTCTGATAAAATGCTGCATGCCTTGAATACTTTTAATAAAGTATTTGTGTGGTGTGGGTTTTTGGTTGGTTGGTTTGTGGCATTTCTTTTCTTTTCTTTTTTTTTTTTTTTTTTCATTTGGTTGGTTGGTTGGTTGGTTTTTGTTTTTTACTGTTAGCTTTACTGTACATCCTAAAAAGATGATAGACAACTGTGTTTGTCAACAAATGAGAGGATCCCTATAAAACGTGATTCATTACTGCATGTGCATGTGCTGTTATATTGGGTTATCTAAGAATTTAGGAATCTATTGGATTTTTATTTTCCTGTGCTGTGTTTTAAACATATATATTTTTTTTTTCCTTAGGATTCTACTCTCACCACTAACTTCTGGAGCATAACTCTACCACAATAGAGGTAGATTCATACATATTAAGGCTAGTTTCTGTAATTACCTTTGAGTAGTATGTACTTCTCTAAGCAATCCCATAATTTCTGTAAGATAAATGGATTTATTCACAGGAGTTTCTTTAAATTGACCTGAATTATCCTAAGAACAAGCTAAGATAATGTAAAATAAAATAAATAACAATAGCAGTGCAATAGCATAGAATTACTGTATCAGTGCTACTTTTATCTCACTGACTTTATTTTCTGACTCACCTGCCTTGGCTTCTCTGTGTCTCAAGAGCCGGACTGCTACAACCTATAGTGGAATACATGATGATTCTACACTTGCTGTTACAGTTGAGTTCTTGTATCACACTCATATTTCCATATATTGTTTGTCTTATTATTACGTTGTATTTTTGTCTCGGGTCATGCACAGTTAAGTTATTCTCGTAAATATATTCCTCTCATGATCTTTTTCCTGAAGTTTGTTTGCTTGTTTTTCTTTATTTGTTTGTTTGAATTTTGAAGTTCAGATCTGTGATCAGTCTGAGCAAAGTTTGAATCTCATCCAAGCACCATTTTTTTTTTTTTTTGACTGGTGGAAAGAGAGCACTGTGTTAGGCACGTTGCTCTCTATTTTGCATGCAAAATGTGACTGAAGAGGGAGAAATGGGAATAATGCATTAGTAGATAGAGCCATAGAATTTAGGTAGGTTCCAAAAATCATAGAATATCATCAGTACTACATTTCATGAATAAGCTTTTTGTCATTTTCACTGGCTGCCAATTTCCTTTTTATGCTTGCTGTTCATTAACACTTCATACAGCACTACTCATCATCTTGTCCAGCCACTCCAGAAGACATATATTCTGGTTCTGCTGAAAAACTATTGAAAAAATGTTGCTCCAGTGAAATGGAATTTCACTTGTGCTTAAAAGTGTATAGCAGGAAGAAAAGGTAATGATGGTTAGAACACTGAACTATTTCTTTTCAACTTTTTTTTTTTTTTCTAAAAAAAAAAAGGAAAGCCAGTGAAACTATCAATAAAGAGTTAAATAATCTCTAACAATTTAAAAAACTACTATGTTTAGATTATTGGATTAAGAAAATATAGGATAGGTAAGCTAATTAATGTTAGTAGTGCTAATCCTCATGCAGCCTATGACAATGATATATGTCAGAAGTACTCTCAGATAGAAAGGCAGAAGAAAAGATGTAGAAAATAGGAATGCAGAGTAAAAGTGACAAAACACAAGCTTCAAAGCATCATAAATTACTCCTATGATAAAGGAGGTAGAAAAGAGATATCTTTTCCTGCTTCTGTCAGAACACTAGAAGATTGAACATAACTTCTGGAAACTCATTTGGGATTGTTAAAATAGTTTCACTTTTACCATTTGTGTATTATCTCTGCATACTAGAATATGGACAGCTACTTACTATGATGTAACTTCTTTCACTTCCCAAAATGTGTTCTAAAGAACTGTAAATATATGTCCTAGACATATCTTTTCTGGGACTCAAATGAAAATAGAATGAGGCAGATTTCCTCTCATTGAAAAAAAAAAAATCCAGATTGCTTAAGGAAGTAAAATACATGTTTCAGGTATGTTTCAGGTGTTTCCCTCTGTTTTGCCACAGATGTATCTCCTCAGTGAAGGAGGTATTCTATAATATATTCTGGATGCCCAATGACAAGACATTTCCTCCAGCAATGGTTCTAGAAAGAAAAAAATAAGTGAGTCATGGAGGCTACGGAAGAGATGGTTCTTCCACTTTACTCAGCACTGGTGAGGCCACACCTGAAGCACTAGGTCTCAATTCCTCAGTACAAGAGAGAGATTGAACTATTAGAGAGAATCCAATGAAGGCCCACCAAGAAATGATTAAGGGCCTGGAGCATCTTTTCTAACAGGAAACACTGAGAGAGCTGGGACTCTTCAGGTTGAAGGAGAGAAGGTTCAGGGGTGATCTTAGCAACAATGTATATAAATACCTGCAGGGAGAGTACAAAGAGCTCAGAGCTAGGCTTTTTTCTTGTCTTGCCCACTGACAGGACACGAGAAAAAGAGCACAAGCAGAAATAGAGGAGGTTCTGTTTGAGCATCCTGGAAACACTGTACAGTGAGAACCACTGCTCACTGGCACTGGTTTCCCAGAGAGGTTAAGTCTTCTTCCTTGGAAATACCTAAAAGATGTCTGAATGTGATTATGGGCAAGCAGGTCTATGTGGTCTCGCTTGAGGAGAGGCGTTGGAGCAGATGACGTCCACAGGTTCCTTTCAACCTCAGTCATTCTCTGATTCCATGAAACTGGGAAATCTAGGACTAATTTTGAGCTGCTGAGGCTAGAGACATCTAGATCTCCTTTTAGTATGAGACACAAATGTGCATCTTACACTCTCCTTAGATTCAGCTATAAGGAAAGTCAACAGTACAAGCAGGTATGAACTGTAATGCACTAACTGCTGTCCATGTCTGGAGGATCAGGGACCCAGATTTTAATAGAGCATTCATGATCCACAGTTAAGATGCAACCAGAGATATAAATAAATAAATAAGAATAAAAAATACAAATTAAAATAAAAATAATAAAAATTAAAAAAAAAAAAAAAAGAATGCATAAAGGCCTACAACTCCTTGACATTATGATTGGTACTACTAAGGAATCTTGCCCCAGAAGGAATAGGATATTTCAGAAAACAAATATTCCTACAAGAAGGAAAAATCTACATTTCTATTATTTGGCATTTACAAGTTTCTATATATGTGAAGGAGGATAATTTCCCATTGCGGGATAATTATCTTAATTAAAGTATTTAGAAATACAAATGAGAGCAAATGCACCACAGTATCTTTTTAAGAATACAGATATGGAAAACATCAACTTGTTCTTAATGTGAACCACCCAGCATAATGACTCACTTTATGATTCATGTAGTGCTCATTATGTAAGGCAGTTTATATTCTCTTCCAAACTCTTGCTACTTCATTTATGGTCTTCTATTTGGAATTCACTCTTAAGAAAACTACTATAATTTATTATGTAAGACATTCAGATTGGGTAGACCAATTAAAGGTAGAACACTAAATCTCTCTTTGTCCATTTCTTTATGTAGTGATTGACTAATTCAAAATATACGGAGAGAGTTGTATTGACCTAAGGGCTCCCTGCTCCCAAAGAAATATCCTAATCATCAGACAACAGTTAGAAGTTGCAGTCTCTTCATTCAATATGACTCCTACATTCCTGACTGTAGTGACCCAGCCCCAAATAAATAAAATGGTAGAAGTTGTTTCCAGAATGCTTTCTAGTCTAATGCCTAAGACATTTCCTGGAGATGAAAGAAGTTGAATATCCATAAGGTTCTAGAGAAAACTGGACCCCAGTTTTCACATGTCTGAGCACAGGACCCTGGCAGTATTCTACTATATAAATGACGGTTACCAGTACTGCCTACATTTGATAAATGGGTACATTTAGTTCAGTGTCTACTGAAGGACTCTCATCATTGTTGAGCATTTCCTTTGGCTAGTGCTAGGCAGTGATTATTAAACACATCAGCTTTTTTTTTGCCCATACTTTGGATTAATCTAATGTAATAGATTATCAAGGGAACTCAGGTGCATTCAGCTCACAAGAAGTCATGCATCTCACGTGGCCAAATGCTAAATCTAGGCTAGTTTTCCTTTTAAGGATGTTTCCAAATAAGTGTTTAGCGTTTCCTAAAATCAATATGCAAAATAACTAAAGAAATTAACTATTTATAATAACTGTATAAAGTTAGCTACCTAAAGTTAGCTACCTTTTTAGCTACCTAAAATTAACAAGCATGAATTGCATTTTTTTCTTTATTTTTGGAATTAAAATGCCTAAAATATGATACAAATTTTGAATTAAAGGGTAACTTTATAACCCTAATGTATCTCAAATGTTAAACCAAAACCAATAAAAGGCCAGTAATGATAAGCAAAATCCAGTACCATTTCAATCATGAGAGAGACACTGACTAATTTACAAAATAAAATACAAATACAGAGTAACAAAACAATATAGGTTATATATGATTTAAAGTAGCTGATTGTTCATAACCTCAGGCAAATCTGGTGAAAATCTTAAGACACAGACCTCCAGCCTTAAGAGTTCCTGCAATTTACACAGTATTCAGTACCTGTTTGTCTGTGCTCAGATTTTCTTTATGTTAGTTTTGTCTTCTAAATTGCAATAT
Source organism: Oxyura jamaicensis (assembly GCF_011077185.1). Lineage (NCBI taxonomy): Eukaryota > Metazoa > Chordata > Aves > Anseriformes > Anatidae > Oxyura > Oxyura jamaicensis. The sequence continues at coordinate 157,082,970 of NC_048893.1, forward strand.
TAGTGTCCTATTGACTGTATTTAAATGCCTTTCTTATGAATGAATTAAAGTAAAAGTGTTTGCTTAATTGCTACTTTTGTGATTAAATTCTGAATCTGTGATGTCTTTTGTTTGCCTATAGTATGAGCCAGGTCCTCATTTTGCATTGTTTCACAACTGTTTAGAGTATCCATCAATAGTAATCAAAGGCCTGATAAAATCTGCATCTCTTTGTTTGAAAATTATTGTGGTTGATGATTAAAAGAGGAGGTTAAGAAAGAGAAAGAATCTATTATGTGATTTTAGCACTTAAGAAAAATGGATTCTTAAAAGACAAAGTGAGTTTACTTTGTACACTGGAACATACATATATATATAGTGTGTGTATGTGTGTATATACATGTATAATTTTATTTTTTTCTCTATTGGGCTTACATTGCAAAGTTTTTGTAGTGGGGAGGTCTGAAGGGGTATGATTTTGTTTGTGTCTGTCAGAGTCTCTTTCCAAGCTGTTTGTGGATTTTTTATTTCCTCATGTCCTACTGGAGGTAATTTACATAAAACAAATTCTTCTAAGTTTTCTCCAGCATTAACTTTTTTCTTTGTATGTGAGCAAACAGCTACCTGTTACTAAATTTTGGTTCATAGGATTTTAAAAGAGACTTTTTCATTATTTTATAAATTTTATTTTAGATCTCTTACACCTTTGGATCTGTCAGCTCCTATTCACCAGTGAACAGAACTTAAGCAGCCTTGGTGGTTCTGCAGCCATGCAGTGGTAAATTTTATCTGAAAAAGAAAATAAAAGAAAAAAGACATAATTTATATTTATTTAAATTAGCTATCCAAGCTAATTGAATTCCTAGGTGTTTAATCTGGTGAAATGAATCCAAGCAAATAACTTTCCCTTCCCTTCCCTTCCCTTCCCTTCCCTTCCCCTCCCTTCCCTTCCCTTCCCCTCCCTTCCCTTCCCTTCCCTTCCCTTCCCTTCCCTTCCCTTCCCTTCCCTTCCCTTCCCTTCCCTTCCCTTCCCTTCCCTTCCCTTCCCTTCCC
>NC_048893.1:157089001-157090038 GCF_011077185.1 Oxyura jamaicensis
TTCCTTTCCCTTCCCTTCCCTTCCCTTCCCTTCCCTTCCCTTCCCTTCCCTTCCTTTCCCTTCTCTTCCCTTCCCTTCCTTTCCTTTCCCTTTTTCCCTACAACTGTTCTGCTAACTGAAGGTTCGAGGAATTTGGAAAATGGATAAGAAACAAGCAAACTATAGGGAAAAATAAATAAATAAATAAATAAATAAATAAATGTTATCTCTTTACCTCATCCATTTTCTTTCTGAATATTTTTTTTTTACTAATTACATTAAAAAAAAAAAAAAGCTTTAGGGATGGGATTCATTTTTAAAATTATCTGTAGCTTACTATACTGCTTAAGATATTATTGGGTACCCAAAGTACCCATTCAGGATTTGTAGATATGACACAAGACCCAGAGGAGATCCATCCCTTTCAGAAATGACAACTGGCAAAGACGAAACAACTTTAATAATGTAAAATGACATTAGACATCTATGATTAGACATCTGGGTGAAATGCCTATGTGGAATTCAGCTTGCCCTAATACTGGGTATCTACAAAGTGATTATCTTAATGTGTTGCTTGAGCTCCCATTCTTAATCTCCCAACAGATTAAGGGGAGAAATCATATAAATAATTGTTACCAATTTAGAGGTTCTAGGTTATGCTAGAATCATATCTGTTGATTTGTGTCACATCTTGTTGACACAGGCTTTAAAGGAAACCATACCTTCTGAAGTGGAAGAATACTTTAAAACAACTGAAATGGCAATTAGATTGCAGTCATTTGATTAAGTTATTAATGTATATGTACATGTATATGTATTTATCTGTGTATATATATGCACATATATGGAAAAACTCTCAGAATAACCTAATATTGTGTGGATCAGCAGGAACATTTATATTTGAGTAAGACAGGAAAAAAGAATTTCAGATTGTGTCCATGTTCCTGTATGTTCCTGTATGTGTGCAGAAATAGAAATTTGAGTATTACTTAAAGTATGGAAGAATAAAATAAATAAAATAAAATAAAATAAAATAAAATAAAATAAAATAAAATAAA
>NC_048893.1:157090048-157110936 GCF_011077185.1 Oxyura jamaicensis
AAATAAAATAAAATAAAATAAAATAAAATAAAATAAAATAAAATAAAATAAAATAAAATAAAATAATGTAGCTCAAATTTATATGAAAGGTTATTTTTACACTTCTCCCCACCACCTTTTTTATTGTTTCCTGCTACATTAGAATTCATTAAAAAAAAATAATCTCTTGTATACTGTTTCTGTTTCTGCAAAGCAATAATCGTACCCATGGGTAATATAAAACTAATAAATGACAGCCCTCATGGACTTCAGTAGAAAACAGTCATACTGCTAACTATAAAATACTCAGAGGAATGTAATCACAATCATAATTTCTATCACTACAGAAATACTGAAATCCTTTATCATGTTCAGGAAGGACATAAGCTTATATAAAAGAAAAGACCCAGAAATTCTTTAGGAGCCTTGTAGAATATTGATATTGTTTTGAAATGTTCAGTGTGTCAAATGTGTTGATCAGAGAATTATAAACAACTATTGCATCCATTCCAAATAATACAAAGTTATGCATAAAATGTATTGACCGACATTTTTTACTTTGAAGTTACAGACTACTTCCTCATGCTTCGTGGGCTTGCTATTCATTTATTTTCTTATAAGACATTTTGACAACAAGCATTAACTCATCAGGAGTAACCATTGCTACTGAAGTAGGAAAGGAACATAAATCTTTGCTTCCTTCCGTCTGTGAAGCATGTGTGTGTTTATGCATGTGTATTTATCTATCTGTAGCTGTGTATTCTCACTTCTGAAATGTATTTTAGCAGTATTATCAGTCAGATTAAATTTACTTTTGCTTCTGTGCTGTGCATTCTACTCTCAGGTCTTGGCAAACACACCTGTCACAGCTGAGATACAGCACACCTCTCAACTTTACCCATGACATTTGTGATGATATCAGCTCTCTGTGGTTACTATACAACTGTTCTAATGAAGCTCTAAGAATGGTCCTCTATGTTCTTATAGTTGCTACAAACTGGTAAAGTCCTCTAAGAGAACTTTTATCCCATTAATTATACCCCAGAGGTTGATCTCCATTCTGTCTCCTTCTAGCATGTTTATTGAAACTTTCCTCTGGCAATTTATCAGTAAAAATGACAGCTTTATCTGTAACTTCTAACTACTGGGATGGTATCACAAGGAGCACATTAGAGACATCAGGAAATAAAATGCAGAGCATGGTATCTCCTAAGCTTTTCATATGTGGAAATCTAGACACAACATAGTCATTTTTTAACACCATTGTATGCTCAGTGTAGATTTCTTCTTATGCCATAGATGCTTCCACAATTGCTGCTTAACAAAATATTATTATTATTATTTTAAATTAAAAGTAAAGACATAAGTTCTACAAGATCTTTAACTAAATGCTTTGCTACATATCCACATTAAAAATTAAATATAAAAATTGAAATTCCTTTCTGTACTGACAAAACTGTAGAAGTTATTTTGAAAAACACACTTAGTTTGTTAACAGTAGTATTAACAGTAAAGTACTATTAATAGTAATATATTCCCCCTGTTTTAACCTTCACTTTATTTATGAAATTCTAAAATCCTTTTTCAAGATATTGTATCAATGTTAACTACATAAAATCTGCAGATTTTTTTTGTTTATTGTTTTCTCTTCTTTCTCCCTCAATAATTTCCTTCAGAATAGCTGACGTGCAGCACAACTGTTAATACTTTCTCCTTGTCCTCTCATGTTGTAAAAGGTATGTTTCCATATAAATTAATAAATAAGTAAATAAATCTATGCATATTAAGGATAAAAATATGTTCTGCTTTGTGACAGTGGAGTGCAGCTAAGATATTTCTGTTTACAATTCACGTCATATCAGTGTCTGATTATTCCGCTATGTTAGCAGATATATTTGGAAAACTGAGGCAGAGGACTCCTTTAAGGAAGGTTATAGACATAATAACATGTAAGTTGGATCTTTCTGAGAGGATTGTGTTTGATTTTTTGTTATTAATAGTTGATCACAATGACACATAAAACATAAGAACAGGGAGGAGAGTCAAGCAAAAGGTCAGCAGTATGCAGATCATATAGCAGTAGCCATAGGCACTTAGGGGAATGTAAGAACAGAAAAAGCAGATTTGATACCTCCCTTAATATTATTCAATTTTCCCATCATTTTCAGCTAAGAGGATTTCTTAGGCTGGACCTTGTTTTGCATATTTCATCCCCTTAGCCTTTTCTTTAGTCCAGTCTGTTGTTTTTGAGACCATGTAATCTTTTATATCAAAGGAATTCACAGAATTACTGTTTACTGACTGAATAATCTATTTATTAATATTATGATTAATAATAATAATCAATGTGCATTTAAAGGACACCATACCTTCCTAAAGACTGTAACAGTTTCTGTCCTATATGTTTCTTTGTTACACCAGTATACATCATTTCCTTTCTTGACATTGAGCAGCCATTTCTGAGAAACACTTCTGTAGCTCAGAATGCATAGTGTATTTAGTATCTGTCACATCTCTTTTGTAGCCTTTTTCACCATGGCTCCAGGATCTGTTGGTTTCAGAACGTAGCATAAATGTGTATTTTGGATTTATATATATATATATATATATTTTGTCCATTGTGTTGAGAATGTTTCTGATTTAGTTTCTATTCATTGGCTGTACATTTTAGGTCAGTTTTCCAGAGAATATTTAAAATACTTTGTATTATCATGAACTGCTACTAGGGTGGTTGCATTTTTCTTTCTGGAATACTCTCAAAGCTTTGGCTGGCAGAGATACTCAGAATATATCCTCCTATGCATTCTGAATCACAGCATGTTTTCTCACATGTGGCTCAAAATAATTTAATTTAAAAGGGCATAAACTTCCAGTAGAGAGTACTCTGTGAGAAAACCTCAGTTCTGAAATAGATTAGAAAACTTATCCTTAGTAATCTTTAGAAAAAATTGTTGGAAAACGTATTACTACAGGCTTCCATTAAGGCTGAGCTTTGATAAGAATTGAGTTGTAGCAAGAGCTCAATATTCTGGTATTATTGGCTAACTTAATATTCTGGTGTTCTAGGTTAACTTCCATTAAGTGCTTTTTGTGTGGATTTTTTTTTAACCTCAATAAAATAACACATTTCATTGAAACTTCAAGATTTATAGTCCAGATCCACGTGAATTTTAGGCATCTAATTCTCATTACTTCTATTAGGATGAAGTTTTCTCAATCTTTGTCTCACTGTTTGTGTCTTGCTAAAGCACTTGGTAAAAGTCACTGCTGATGTCCTGTTTTTAAAGGAGTTAACTTTTCTTTTGGTGGTAGAATTATGTACCAATAATACTTGCGATTTCAGTATTCTAAGTGCAAGCTGTTACAATTTCAACCCAATGGACATCATTAGCTAGGGTAATCAATTTTTTAATGGTAGTCAATAAGATGCTTTAAGAAGTTTTGAAGTGGTAAATGAACTGTAAAATGTGAATATTTGTTAGTGTGGGTTACAGTTTGATTAAGTTGTTTGATTAAGCAATTAATAACAGCTAATCATTTTGAGGCAAAAAAAAAAAAAAAAAGTATGAAGTTAGGTGCATGAAAAGTCAAAATAAGGCACAGAATTGTTCCAATAAACAAAAGTTATAATAAAGGATCTTAGTTGACAGGAATTGTATCTGACTAAAAAAAATAATATATTTTCCATATTGATTAAATATATTTCTCTTTCTTCTTTTTCTTTTGTGTCAGTTTCTCCTAAATAATGATACCAATTATAACATCTATGTTCCTCTGCAACAGAGGCTTTCAGCCTCCTTCAGTCTGCATAACTCTATAGAATTTTTACTGGACCATTTATGAGAACATTGAACCTAACAACAATTAGATTAGGAGAATATTTTTCTCTCTTGTCTTTCACAGACCCATTCGATATATTTCATAAACCCTTACACATTCATGTACCACTGTTTTAAAAAGCACTCTCCATATTGTTGGTAGTCAGCTGAACCAAATAACTCAATCCCATTCATTATGAAAATTTATGTCTAGGGACGTAGAATGCAAACTGATCTCTCTTGTCTCACTAACAGTTTAGGATATGGGCTGTTCACCATGTGTATCTCCTATCTATTAGCTATTTACTCTTTTTATTACCATCTAGGCTTTCCTCATAATAACATTGTTATCGGACATAGGACATAGGGAAGCATTGTTTCTTATAGGACAATCAAGCATTAAAGAAAAAAAAAAAAACAAAACAACAACAACAACAAAAAAACCTCTTGGTAGAAGAGTGCCTTATGTACCTAGTCAAAAAAATATCTCTATATTAAGCAAGAGGTAAAGGTAGATGAAAATAGCTAAAGATCCCAAGATAGCCTTTTCCTGTATGTGATATTTTTGATGATTTATGTTCTGTATGTGGGACCCAGTGCCAAATGTGGGCCATACACAAATGACACAAGCTCTCGCAGGATTTCTTGTTTCTCATTTCCCAATGTTTTCAGGCCTCCACGGAGACTGTGTCATAGCTGCCACCCCAGCTCAAATGTAGGGCATCCGAAATGGCACCTGATCAAGCAATTAAATCCTGACACTTGTTCATGCACAAACAGTTAAACATAAAAGATTAGCAGCAGGTAATAGGGAAACTGACTAATGTCCTTGAGTGGGAGAATCATAAACATGCTGGTGTCTAGGGAACTGGAAGCAGCCTGATGAGATGATGTGACGGTCCTTTGATCTTTTGTGCAGGCACGTACGCAAGCAAAAAGCTTTCATTTAAATTTTATTGCACCATATTATATTGCTTTCTGTTACATTTTCTATTATTTCATTATATTTTTTTTTGCTTTCTCTCTTTCCAGTCTTTCTTATATTCATTTCCAAACAGTAATTTACCTTCAGAGAAAATAGAAACAGTTTACTATAAAAGTAATAAAATGCTGAATTGTATGATGAGATTTCTTCTGGAGGCAATTCCTTATTATTAGAAAGAAAGAAAGAAAAAAATAACCTTAAATAAATGCACAAAAGATATCTTAAACCAAAACACAAGTTTCAGAAACATTGCAATGATAAATTCAAAGCTACAATGTGAGAAACCCTTACTCATGTGCTGTATAATTTTGCGTTTGCCTAACTTCTGTATATTTTTTAGGATGAGTAGAAATCAGATATTTCAGCATGTTTCAGTAGTCTGGAATTAGAAGCCCTGACATTCAGTCACTGTGTCAAAGAAGCTTTCATGTTTTTAATCCCATCTCCATTTCACACACACACACTCCAACCTTTGTGGGAGCAGAGAAAAGAACTCAGATTTTATATTGTGCAGTATATATGTGCTGACTCTATGCCAGTGAACTTTCCAAGGTGACAGATGCATGCTGTTTTACATTCATTTCTGTAGAGGGTGGAAAGGACCACTGGGTCACCAACTGCCTGCATCATTGTCCTAACAGCTATCTAAAAAGACCAAGCCTTCTTTTTCAACTCCCTATAAAAGATCTCATCCAATAAAAATAAAAATAAAAATAAAAATAAATAAATAAATAAATAAATGAATAAGGAATTTATCTACCTTAAAGACATAAACTAATCTTTGAAGTCTGTCTGAAGGAAATCTAACAACCTCTCCTAGTGAGCTTCTATACACTGTTTCAACAAGTGTCTTTATTTCAGGAATATTTTCACAGCATTTGTGATATTTAAAACACCCACAATTTGACACCATCTTAAATCCCATTCTGAAAAGCACCACTCTGAGTAACTCTCTTTCTGTATCATATAAATCAGTGTTACTCACGGTTCTGTCTTCAACTTTGTTAGCCAGGTATCTAACCATGAGATGTTGCAGCAGCTCAGTTTTTACCTAAATCTTATTTGGTCTAAGGCACTTTCTACCAAACAGACAAAAAATGGGCTCCATTTAGAAGCACATCTTGTCTTTGGAATGCTAGTAAAATTTCCAGTCGTGGAAAGTGCAATACTGCATCCAAGTGCAATACTAATACAGTAAAAATTGATATAGCATACAGTTGATGCAGTTGATGTAACATTAATAGAGAAAATGTGAGCTGTTATTTTATTTTATTTTTATTTTATTTTATTTTATTTTAAGCTTAGCTAACAAATTATGGTCAGGTTTATTACATTTGGTGCTTATTTTTATTTTTATTTTTTTGCTTTTTTAAGGTAAACTAATTAATTAATTTAAAATTATATATATATATATTAAAAAAAAAAAGAAAGAAAAAATTGACAAGGCAAAGAGAAACACAAACATATTGTGTGTAAAGTATCAAATTGCTACTCCTAAATAATGTTATAATAATTATATTGGGGAAAATTTTCCTGGGATGTGTAATTTATCTTTTAGACTCTTATAGTCAAATATGATTGTTATGCTGTTAGGTACTCAGAAATTCCTTCATTATGTTGCATAATAAGATCATGAAAGCTCAGTCATTTAATTGTGACCCACATTGAGCAAAAGAAGCATTCTTCACATATGTTTATCAAAAGTAGCTAAGAAAGATGTATATATATATATTTATGCATGTATCAATAAGAGAAAAATTAAGGTGAGTGGTAGTAACTATATTTTACCTGTGATAACTGTGGTATCATCTGATATCTTTCTACCTGAAGGGAAATTTCAGGTTTCAATTTTTGCTATACAGTTTTCAAGTTTACTGGATATTAGAACTGTCTGTTACTCTTGTTTCACTGCCGCCAAGATGGTCAGGGATGGTATGAATTAGTGTACTGTATGCCTAGTCACCTTTCAAAGTTGCTTATATGGTATGAAGAAAAGACACAGTGAAAGGAAGTCCATGCTGTAAAATGGCTGGTAGATTTCCATATACAGCAGTCTGGTATCTTTTGGAAGTGATATAGTGTTGTAATGTTGCAGATATTAAGGAATAGGAGTGAAGAAACAAACAAACAAACAAACAAAACTATCAAACCAAAGCGGCAAAATACCAAAACCACAAAACAAAACAAACAAAAAACACACTGCCAATACTATAAATTATATGATGCATTTGGGTAGGAAGTGGACTTGTCTGTATTCAACTTAAAACCTGAAAGAAAAGAACTGAAGACAAGAAACAAAAAGCAGCTTACACAATAGACAGCAGAGCCAGAGGCAACTGACAAATATCTGTGGAGCTCACCATGAGGACAGATGCTATTGCTAGAAGAATAAGCTCCAGAGGCAGAAATGCAAATCCTGTGATGGCTTGGTGAAAAGAAATAGACAAGGTGAAAACAAACAAACAAAAACAAAGAAAACACACACAAACAAAAAACAGGGGATGTGTTTATGATTATTTTTATACATATATGGCAATTAAGTTTTTAGCCTGTGGCCCAGCTTCCACTTGTGGCCCTTTAAGTCAATTCTGTTCAAACAAAAAAAAAATATTTCTACTTTGAATGCATTCCTTGAGAATAACGAAGATTTCTTTGCCATCATTAAGCAAAATATTTTATTCTATCTTAATGTTTGGAAATGAGACAAGGAAGGATAAACCTGGGCATCTCCAAATGTCTTTCGCCAACTCTGTTGGTTTTCCGGTTTTCCAGAAGCATCTATTCTGTGATTAAAATCTCTGGCAAGCTACACTGGATGGGAGGGTGATAAATAAGTAAATAAATCTTTATGGTTATTCTAGTATTTTTTACTTGTTAGACTGGAAACCAAAGCTGAGCCTGAACTAATAAAAGTTTACTCTTTCCTTCCTTTACTTTGCCTACAGGCAAAGTAAAAATGTCACTTTTTTTTTTTTTTTTTTTTTTTTTTTTTTTTTTTGGCACAGTCCTAATGCAAAATAGAAGGATGAAAGAAAAAGGAATGTTAACCTCACCTTTCAGGGATTAAGCATCGTTTCTCATACATCATCTATTCCTCTTTCTTTTAAATGCCCCTCACACAGGGTTTAAAGATGAAAGTAAAGGAAATATTTATGCTGATTTAGAGCTCTTGTGTGATGACTTTTACTTTCTTTATGTTTTTCAGAAAGCATTCCCAAGATTCCTGTATATAATGTTTGTGACTTTTTAAAAGTCAGAACTAGATCCACAGACTGACACATCCTGTGACCCTCCATTCTAGCATATCTTTGCACCACTTTTGAAGCATAATTATTCTTTTGTTGTCCTAGATTGGAAACATATTTCTCAGATTTTAAAAAGATGGTGCAAAATGAAATCTGGAAGTACCCATACCAAAGTTAGCATGTCAGCTATATAAGCTTCCTTGGGATAGATGTGGAGGGATAAGTTTTTCTATTGCAATCTCTCAACAACTAGCTGTTCAGAGATATCTCAGTATTTAATCTTTATTATTATTATTATTATTATTATTATTATTATTATCACATTCATTTCAGTTACAGGAAAATCACAAAGTCTTATTTTTTCTTCTTATTTTAATATAATATAGACTAAATATGATTATTTATTTATTTAATTAATTATTTATGGGTGCTGATCCATCTGATGTTAGAACGTTTATTTCTCTTTCTACTGTGGAGCAAATATGATCTCTGGTGTAACTTGAAGGCTCACTCCCAGTTTATCAGATTGTGGAAGTTGTTGGATAATCTGTCAGTTTTCATACAAGGGTGGTTTTTTTCAAAGAACACAAAGTCACGGAGATAGAATGCTTATTGTTCACTCTTGAATTTCATGTTACTCAATAATGATCAATGATCTGCCTAAAGGAATGTATTTTCTTGTTATCTCTTTGAATTTCAAACAGAAGATTAAAAAAAATGAATGATTCCTAAAACAGTCTTTTTAAGACTACTACGTCATAGCCATCACAAGTAACACAAATTACTTAGGAAGACCAGCTGATGATATTTTTTCACAATTTTTTTATAGAGAGAATTTCAGTGTAGGTGGGTTTTTGATTGTTTTGTTGTTGTTGTTACTTTGTGGATATTTGTATGTTTATGTTTTAAATATGTAATGATTATTTCTGTTGGTCTTAATTATACATTTTATTTTGTGTTAAATAGAAGGTAATTCATACCGATTCACCAACTATATTAAATTAGAAGCAGTGGGTTCCCAATTACTGATGCTTGTAAAATATGTGAAATTAAAAAAAAAAAGCCCACAGGTAACAATCAACCACAGACAGTATTTTGTGTGCTAATATCTATATAATTCATTGCCACAAGGAAGTGTTGTAGTACAGTAGTTATAAATTCTTTAAAATATTGTCTTAATGGCAATTAACTTTTTCCTCTGCTTTGATTTGAAATATGCTTCTGCCACCAACTGAACACTGTTTTGTTAACAAGCTGATGTTTTTTTTTTTTTTTCTTCTTTTTAGAGAATAATCAGAGATGTAAACATTAGGGATAAGACTGAGCTTTGTATTACAGCTCTTCTGCAGAGAAGTATGTGCACAAGAGAAGCTTGCTAGTATATTTATTGTCTTAGTGAATGAATGATCACTTTTTCATATTCTGCATCAATATATTTTAAAATATCTGCCTTAGACATTTTCAGGAAGTGTTTTTTATTTTTTTGTTTGCGTTTTTTTTTTTTTTTTTAACTGCCTTTTTATAGGTTTGTGATCATCTAGACCTCTTGTAGTTTTTACAAACATTTGAGCAGATAGCAGTTGTACATATATCATGTGACATTCATCACTGAACTGTTCATTATAGTTGATTTATTTCAGGGAGTATTTCAAGCTATTTAACTAAGAGTTTGCCAACTAAAATGCAAAATTATATGGTGTCCTGGTGAGGGCAGCAAAACATTCAACATACATGTTTCTAATAAGCCAGTTGCCAGTTGCAAACCAGTTGATGATAAAGTATGCTTTATTTGGTTCAGAAATAAATGCTAAAGAACTTATGTTTTTCCTTTTTATCAGTCACTCTGATAGAATTTTCTAATAACTGACAATTACCTATATGCTTAGAAATTATTCTTCAAGCTTACATCCCAGATTAGAATTGACCTGCAGATGAAAACAAAGGTTTAAAGTGAAAACCATTACTGTAATTATCTCAAAGGACAGCAAAAAGCAACCTGAAATTTTTTTTTATATATATATATATATATATATTTTTTTTTATGTGACCAAATTGACAAATATTTTTTGTTTTCAAGACTAAAATGAATGGTTGTTCTTTTTCTTTTTCTTTTTTCCTTGAAATGAACAAGTATATTTAAGTATATTGATGAAATGAAAAAGTATATTTATATACTTATATATATACTTTTTATACTTTATATATATATATCTCCAGACTCTGTAAATATAAATTCATTTTGCCCATATGTGACTGCCTTTGGCTTCTGTTTTGCCTGATTGATATCAAAATCTGAAATACATGTGATGGGAAAATGGTTTACTTGATATGTTTTTGTAAAATGGAAAAATAATGTTATGTTTCATGCTGAGCAATAAGCAGAAAACATTTTTAGAGGAAATATGGACTGCAATTATTGTTAAGCATTTTTTTTATTTATGCTTGAAATTATTTCCAACATTCAGTTTCAAACTAACCTTGAATATGAATTGCACTTTATATTTCAAATCCATCTGTTGCTCAGTATGATGTAAATGTTTTCATTTTGTATGATGTGTGTTCTATTTAAAATGAAAGAAAAGTGGTTCAGATTTTAAAACGGTTTCTTATAAAGACTATTGTGAAGCTCTTCTTTCACAAATTGCACAAACTAGGAAGTTATTTAAAATGATACATGTTTTTTCTTAAAATTTCACTGGGTAGGGTGCTATTTATCTATTGCAAGTTTTATTTGGGGAGTTGGTTTATCTAACACTAAAAATTAAGTGTTTTTATATTACTCTGCTGAGTCTGTTTTATGAAGCTGTGGAGATGAATAAACAAAACATATTTTTAACTGTGTACAGTTCTGAAATAAATCTTGATATACCCAGGGTTCTTTCAAATTTACTTCTGCAATGCTGCACTACATACTTCTTAAAGGAGGACATTTATATTATTTGGAGAATTAACAGATTAACTTTATACATATATAAACTAATAAGTAAATAGCCTGATATGTACAAGATTGAGTGCTGATTTTATTTTTTTTATGCCAATATATTTTTATTTTTTTATTTTTTAAATAAGTGTGAAGTAAACTGCTGCATATTAAGTGTTCTTCAAATTTAAAAAAATGCTATTTTTCTGTCTGCATTTCTGGCTGCTTTTCTAATCACTTAATAATTTATCTGAAATCTTAGGGTATTTTCAGGAAAAAAATATATCAAATTGTGAATTTTACCTAATTTTATTTTTTATTTGCTTAAATTGTATTTGTATTTTGCCATCTACTTTCAAAGTCTCATTCATCCTCCTGTTCAGACTTTGATAACTGTTGGATGTCCCTTAATGCTGATAAAGTAAAAAGCAAATGAATAGATGCAATTTAGGATAACTTAGGATAACTAGTGAATTAGAATCTCTCTGGAAAAAAAAAAAAAAAAAAAAAAAAGATGAACACATGACAGGATTTTTCAAGGTGTTGTTGCCATGAGGTCTTCAGGAGAGTTTCAGAGAGGTGCAGGTATGAAAGGGATAAAGGTGTGATAAGAGGCAAAAGAGTCTAGTCTGATCTGCTCTTTGATTTTTACAATCTTAATTGTCAGGCCAAGGAGAACAGTGTAAGGAAATATGGAAAGAAAAAGAGAAATAAAAAGAATGGGGAATTCTCCTAATAAAAGTAATGTTTTTATTTCTGAGAAGTAATAAAACTCTTTTCACCTTCCAGTTCCTTTTTCGTTGTTGTTTTTTTCTCATTAAGGTCATGGTCAACATAGCAAGATAGCTTTCTGTATTTTTGAAGGAGATTAAATAAAAGAGAGAAAAGTAAAAGAAAATCAGTCACTGTTGAACCTAAAAGAGAAAATGAATTCATTATTCTTATGCAGCCTAATGGGGAAAGTGAAAAATACAAATAGACAAAAAAAAAGTCTCTAAAATCTTGAAAGGAAAATAAATTCCCTTCTTGGCTATATCATCTGTCTCTGATTGACAATTTCAGAGGGATTTTAGTCAGGCCAATTTGATATTGTGTTGATACATATATCCTTTATTGATAAATATAAGAAATATATTTACTACTGTGAGAATTACATGTATTGCTATTCTATTTCTTCTTCCAAAATGAAAACACTTTTTTTTTTTTTTTTTCTCCAAAAATCTGAAACTGCCTCAGGCTAAGATTTGTGGATGAGATGTACAATGTTGGTAGTATTCAGAAGCCCTAATTTGTGTTGAAATTTTACTTTTTCTCTATTTTCTTCCTGCCAAGGTTAAGCTGAGTATGCTCAACCAGACACAATAGAAGATAAAGGCTAGAGCATAGCAATTACTGTTCTGTGAACAGTATTAAAGTAACTAACCTGGCTAACCACAATGGCACATGCTTTTCTTGAAATCTACCAGACAGTGAAGCTGTCACCACAGGAAAATTAAAACACAGGGCTGCACTATATAGATAAATCCTTTTATTAAAATAATCTCCACATTCCTTTACTTCATCTTCACCAAGTAGTATGACATCTATATTTAGGTTTTCATTAGCACCCGTGGGGAAGTGAATATTACTCCAACTCATTTGATTAATCTCTGCTTGTTTTCTACCTATCTTCTCACTCTATTTTTTAATAAAAAATCCACATCTTAATTTTGATAGGATTGCATACTTTACACTTCAGTAACTGGCTAATAATAATGAATGACTTTCTCTCCCCTAACCCTCCTATGCTTGAGTTGATGAATGAGTATTTTATAGGTCTTCTTGCACAGAAAGATAAGAAATTTTAAATTTAAGTCTAAATTTGTGAATATCACTTCTTTGCATTTTTAGTTTTTTTAATACATAAGTGTGTGTCGCTATGTATATGAGAAAATGCAATGCATCCAAATCCTACTATGTAAGAGTATAAAGAAAGGGTAAGTAAACATTTAAATTTGAGTTCTATAGAGAATGTGTTTAGATTTAGTGATATAAATATCCCATCTTTAAATCACCTGTAAATAATCCAAATTATGTAGGATGAACATTTTTACAAAACAGAAGGGTTAGTTCATAATCCTACAGGAAACACATATATGCATAGCTGCTATGTTTCCTAGCAACATAGGGCCCTATCTTTTATTTACTCTATTTCTTCAATCTTGTTAATGTGTATTTGTATATGTAGTTCTTGATAAATATTATAAAAGGTTTATTCCTCTGCACATGCCAATCACTAGTGCTTATTATTAGCTAGGATATCACAGCAGTCACAAATGTGTTAAGTGCTTTACAGATTACAAGAATAAAATAAAATAAAATAAAATAATAAAAAAAAGCCAAAAAAAAAACTCGTTTTACAGTTTACAACCCCAAATGTAAGCAAGAAAGTTATTTCAGTTTTTACTGAGGTAACACCATGAGACAATGCCATTGATTGTCTTATATGCATTGAGTGTTCATAGGGAATACATTTCTAAGAGCTGTTCATGTGCCTAAACATTTAACAGTCAGATCTTTTTACATAGAAAGGTTGGGAAACATGCAGTAGAGTCATTACAGTTACAATTAGGCAAAGATGGCAAATGTGCCTACATTTTTGAATATAAAGATATCTATTTTGTAACTGTACTTCTTAGACTGTACACTTTTATTCCTAGCTGAAGATCAACTCTTAACCAGTAAGAAAGAGTGTACAAAATGGTTATGATCCAAAACTTTTTAAAATAAAATATTTTCTGTTAGTTGATTAGGGTGGGCTTGGTGTGCAGTTGCAATAAATTCTTGATTTATACATGTGCCTGTGCTTGTGTCTGTGGGAAATTTCTATATGACATGTAATCCCAATGACTTTGTGTGTTTATCAGTGTGCATGTGTATTTAGGAAAAATCTGCCATCCACGTGAATCTTATGCTTAGCACTTTTGGTCTTATATCTATGATTGAATAGAATAGTCCAAAGAGCTACCTACCCGTCCTTCAGATATCATGTAGCATAGCATGCAGATTTATGTCTCTCTTTTGGGCCCTGATGCAGCCAGGTTTAATCAGTGCAAGAGTTAAAAGCTAATGGCTGTACTGGACTACTAGAAGGTCTTTTAATCCTCTGAAAAGAAGTACAGTAATCAGTGGTGTATTGTGTGGCCTTGAATACAAGAAGTGCAGCAAAACTAATTTGAAGCTCAAGATATATGATTAGGTCCACATGTTCCAGAAAACACTGGGCTCACTGAATATGAGGACTTGAGGAATAATTCACTGCTGAAATCTGAGAAAGGAAAACACAACTCTGTGTCAAAAAGTTTACAGAAACTTAAATAGGATATCAGAGCAGCTCTGAGACATTGGTAGATGATGCTGAACATGAAGACAAAAGGGGATATGCTTGGGACCAGCATTGAACCAACCCAAGTAATACCCCAAACTGGTTACCTAGCTCATGAAAACAAAGTATATATTTCTGTAAATAAACCCAGTTCAGGTTAAAAAGCCAACTTTTAAAATACTTAATTATTAAAACAAATACTTCCTCATTTGTAATCCATTGTATTCCTCTAATTCTTTTGTGTGTTTCTATCTGTAATTCAAGCAAAAATGTTTTGGAATGAAAATTTAATATTTTCCTTGGGAAATGTCAAACTAGAATTTTAAGGCTCAGAGTTCTCCTCACACTTTATTTTATTTCCTCTAAATTAATATTGCCTAAATCAAAACTTTAGTTGATTAATTTTGTTGTTAAGTTGGTATTTTCTCATGGAAGACTCTTAGACTTTTTATTTCCCAACTGGATCTAGCCATGAAACACTGAGAATCTGGCTGCAGCATAACATTTCTAGGGGACTCCTAGAAGCAGTGTTATTTAACATCTACCACTACTGCTGTCTTGTGAGTGCAAATGCTAACCACTCAACAGTAAGTAAAAATGAATGAAACTACTAAAAATATCTATTACATTCAACAAAGACCTTCATTGACTTACCCTTTAACAGTAATGCCTTCCCTACTCCCTTTCTTCCTTTTTTGTTATAATATCTTACTTCCCTCATCAGTGCAGAAAACAAGGGAGCTAATCCTGCCAGGTACTCAATGCCTTTCATTCACATCAAATTGTGGAGAATGAGATCACACAGCAAATCTCATGAACAGCTGCACAGTGACATGAAAGTCCTGTGTATTTTGGAGAACCAGGCATTGAAGTAGCTGACTTGCATAGCTCACTTTCTAACAAACACACAAGTTCAGTTCAGGAAGACTTCACAGAATCACAGAATCACAGAATATTAGGGACTGGAAGGAACTTTGAAAGATCATCTAGTCCAGTCCCCCTGCCGGAGCAGGAACACCTAGATCACATCACACAGGAAGACATCACCAGGCAGGTTTTGAAGGTCTCCGGAGAAGGAGACTCCACAACCCCCCTGGGCAGCCTGTTCCAGTGTTCTGTTACCCTTACTGTGAAAAAGTTTCTTCTCATATTTAAGCAGAACCTTCTATGTTCTAGCTTGCATCCATTGCCCCTTGTCCTATCATTAGATGTCACCAAGAAGAGCCTGGGTCCATCCTCCTGATACTCATCCTTTATATATTTATAAACGTTTATAAGGTAACCCCTCAGTCTTCTCTTCTCCAGGCTTAAGAGACCCAACTCCCTCAGCCTTTCTTTGTAAGAGAAACGCTCCACTCCCTTAATCATCCTTGTGTCTCTGCGTTGGACTCTCTCAAACAGTTCCCTGTCCTTCTTGAACTGAGGGGCCCAGAACTGGCTGCAATATTCCAGATGTGGTCTCACCAGGGCAGAGCAGGAGGGGGAGAAGAACCTCTCTTGACCTACTAACCACACCCTTTCTGATACACCCTAGGATGTAGTTAGTAGGTCAAGAACTTTTCTTGACCTACTAACCACACCCTTTCTGATACACCCTTCTTGGCCACAAGGGCACAGTGCTGGCTCATGGTCATCCTGTTGTCCGCCAGGACTCCCAGGTCCCTTTCCCCTTCGCTGCTCTCCAGCAGGGCAATCCCCAATTTATACTGGTGTCTGGAGTTTTTCTTGCCCAGGTGCAGGACTCTATACTTGCCCTCATTATTTCATTACTTTTCTCCCCACTCAGTTCCCCATCCTGTCTAGGTCAAACACTTGAGAGACAGTGGTAACAATCTCTCGCTTTGCTACATCTCTGCAGCTCCACCAATGCCTGCAATCTGGGCCATTTATCAGTGAAAAAATAAGACTAAACCCAATGCTTTCGTTCTTTCCTTTAGTTGAGTTTAGCAGCCCAGACGATCAAACCCTGCTGTTTCCCTGTATTAATTTCAAAAAGAAACAGCTACACAGCATGTAAAATATGACACATAATTTTCTAGTATTACAATGTTTTTCTTTGGTGCATTTGAAGCAATAGTAATCTTTCATTAATTATTATTATTATTAATGTATTAATATCAGTATTTTATTAATTCTCTTTCTTTTTTCTTAAGCATTCTGGATTACAGGTGCAAAAATGCCTTCTGTAGAATGTTACTAATCAGCAGCCCATGGAAACTGTAAGAAGCAGCTTAACAAAAGCAATCAGAATTCCTGTAACTCAGGAAGTAGAAAAGAACCCCCCAAAAAATGCATTTAGCTTATCAATAGAGGCTATTAGAGAACATGGCAATAAAAGGCAACAACAATGTATATCCGTATCACTGTAGGAGGCCTAAATTTTCATCAGCTGTTCTGATATATTTTCAAATTTTCAGCTAAACACTTTTGTAAATTCATAGTACATTAAAAGGATAGGCTCTTTTGGAAGGTTCTTTTCTTTTGCAATTGCTTTGCAAAGAGACTGTCATGTAGAGCAAACTTAATTAAATATTTTGTTGGAAATTTTATTTAATTATCAGGAATCATGAAATTAAGAGACCAAAGAGGCTCTGGTTATTTTGGAGAAATGGAGTCAAATTCTACCCTCAGTTAAAATAACACATTCAGTTCTTTAATTTATAGATGAATTTCATTTATAAGTTTCAGATAATATATTATTATTATTAATAATAATAATAATTAACTCAGCAACATTTTACACAGTCCTGGGGAGAAACAAAACAAACAAACAAACAACAACAACAACAAAAATATATATTTTTTCTATAGATCATTGGGAGAAGTTGGGAGATGAGCCTGTATTCACCCCTGGCCAGTGAAGAAAATCTTTTGTGGATATTACCTTCTTACAACTTCTGTTACCAATATTGATCCCAGCTAACCACTGAAGTACACTGAAATCAATCCAGCTACATTATTTTGAGACACCTAAAACTAGAGCACTCCATTGTTGAATCAAGCCCATTGACTTGAAATAGCTTTATTTGCACTGGAATGTTAACAAAACACAGAGATAAATGGAGGCATTCTTCCCTCTCTAGTGATTCAGAAGCCCGCGCAAAGAAATCTGGTGGGGGTTGTACTGAAAATAATAGGATTTGCAGGTAAAGATTTTTTTATTATTATTTTTTTCCTACAAGTAGCTTACTTTCTACACTGGAAAGCACACAGGATGTCAGAATGTATAATACCCATATGGACTAGTTTAACTTAACATCAGTAATTAGTGGTGTACCCCAGGTGTGTTGGGTCTGTCTGGGATGAAGTCACCTTTCCTTGCAGCAGCCCACACAGTGCTGTGCTCTGCACTCGTAGCTGGAACAGCACTGGTATCACTCCAGTGTTGTGTCTATTGCTGCATAGTGCTGGCACAACATCAGAACTCCCTCCAAGCCCCCAAGAGCCAGCAGGCTGGGGGTGGGCAATTGATGGGGAGGGGACATCACCAGGGCAGCTGACCTAAACCAACCAAAGGGATATTCCATAACACCTGATGTCACACTCAGCAATAAAAGGGGGCCTCTCATGGGGGAGGGTCTCTCCTGAACAACCGGTACACGTTTTGAGGCCCTGCTTCCCGGAACGTGGCCAAACATCGCTCGTTGATGGGAAGTAGAGAATAACTTTTTTTCCTTTCTCTCTGTGCTTCCGCGCGGCCTTGTTGTTTCTTTTGTTTCTTTTTCTCCCCATTCCCCTTCCCTTTAATTAAATCATTCTCATCTCAAACCTCGAGCTCTTTGTGTTGTCTTTTCTCCCCCTTCCTCTTTGAGAAGGGGAGGAGTGAGAGAGCGGTTTTGGTGGAGCTCGGCTGCCCACTCGAGTAAAACCATCACACCAGGCCAAAACTGGGTCCAATCCTGTTTAACATCTTCATTGATAATGGATGTAGGATGATGGGGCAGAATGTACCCTTAGCAAGTTTGCAGACAACACAAAACTGAGGGAGGGGAGTGGCTGACTCACCAGAGGGTTGTGCTGCTATCCAGAGAGATCTGAACAGGCTGGAGAAATAGGTTCACGGGTATCTCATGAAATTCAAAAGGAAAAGTGCAAAGTCCTGCACCTGGGGATGAACAACTCCAGGCACCTGTACTGGCTGGGTGTGACACAGCTGAAAAGCGGTTTATCAGAAAAGGACTTTGGGGTCCTGGTAGACACCCAGCTGAGCACAAGACAGCAATGTGTCCATGCCACTAAGAAGGTTAACAATATCCAAGGCTGTGTTAGGCAAAGTATTGCCAGCAGGTTGAGGGAGGTGATCCTTCCCCTTTACTTAGCACAGGGGAGGCCAAATCTGGGGTACTGGGTACTGGGGTATTACTCGGCTGAGGGTGGAAAGGCCTTGCAGAGAGATCTGGATAGGTTGGAGTACTGGGCGATCACTAACCGCATGAAGTTTAACAAAAGCAAGTACCGGGTCCTGCAACTGGAACGGGGCAACCCTGGCTATACTTACAGACTGGGTGATGAGACGCTGGAGAGCAGCCCTGCAGAGAGGGATCTGGGGTTGACAGCAAGTTGAATATGAGCCAGCAGTGTGCCCTGGCAGCCAGGAGGGCCAACCGTATCCTGGGATGCATCAAGCACAGCATTGCTAGTTGGCCTGGAGGGGAAGACATATGAAGAACGGCTGAGGTCACTGGGCCTGTTCAGCCTGGAGAAGAGGAGGCTGAGGGGGGACCTCATTGCGGTCTACAACTTCCTCGCGAGGGGGAGTGGAGAGGCAGACCTATTCTCCATAAACACCAGTGATAGGACCCACAGGAATGGGGTGAAGCTGAGGCAGGGGAAGTTCAGACTGGACATCAGGAGGAGGTTCTTCACCGAGAGGGTGGTTGCGCACTGGAACAGGCTCCCCAGTGAAGTAGTCACTTCACCGAGCCTGTCTGAATTCAAGAAGCAATTGGACTGTGCACTTAGTCACATGGTCTAAACTTTTGGGTAGACCTGTGCAGTGCCAGGAGTTGGACTTGATGATCCTTATGGGTCCCTTCCAACTCGGGATATTTTATTATTCTATGATTCTATGATTCTACTGTGTCCAGTTCAAGAGGGTATGGACTACTGGAGAGAGTTCAAAGGAGGACCACAGAGATAAGATACTGAATCCTCTTTCCTATGAGGAAAGGTTGAGAGAGCTGGAATTGTTCAGCCTAAAGAATAGGAGGTTCAGTGGGAATCTTAACAATATGTATCAATACTTGGAGTGAGATGCAGAGAGGATGGAGCCAGACTCCTTTCAGTGGTGTCCAGTGACAAGACAAGAAACAATGGGCAAAAATGAAAGACAGGATGTTCCCTCTGAATATTAGGAAACAAATCCTTACTATAAGGGTGACAGATCACTGGCACAGGTTGTCCAGAGAGGTGTCTCTCTCCTTGGAGATATTCGAAAGTCATCTGTACATGGTCCTGGGCCAGCAGCTCTCAGTGTCCCTGGCTGAGGTCTGGGTTGGTCCAGATGACCTCCAGAGATTCTTTTCAACCTAAATAATTCTGTAATTATGCGATCATTAACCTTAACTAAACCTGTTTTACTTTTGATCTTTGTTTTTTTTTTTGGATGTTTTGTATTGTTTTGTTTTGGTTTTCGGTGCAACTTGCTTGGCAGAGATGTGATATTTTAGTTAAGATGACTTGTAAGCAAACAGAGAGTATTTTGTAGATGAAGACCTAAATATACCCATTGCATGAGTTTCCAGGAATTATGTATTGCCATGAAGATAGAACATCAATCCTGACTACTGTATGTCCCATCTGTTCCTTAGTACAGATTAAATATTTCTGCTGATTTGGGGGTTTACCAGTAGTGAGGGTGGTGAGCATTAATAAATCCTTGAAAAATAAGTTTGCTTTGGATTTGTTCAGCTGCTGGATAATGGTACATATGATTCTGTATGCTGTCTTTTATATTTCTGTAGCTGAAACCAAGTGCCAAATAAAAAGATGGGAGAGCCCTAAAACCGTACACATAGATCAGAAATTAACCTCACATATTTAATCCTAGTAAAGCAACAGAGACCTCTCTCCAGTAAAATGTTATGGTTATATGGTTGGTTTTCATTAATTTCTCCATATAGAAAATACACTATTTTGGCAGCTAGGATTTAGTTTAAGGTAAAATTCAGTGACTATTATTTATGTTATTTTATTTTATTGACTTACACATTTGTTTCACATTTTTCATTCTTATGAATTTGCATGTAGAAGCTGTTTGAATGTATGTGCATATACATATGTACATATAAATAAGTACAGATGTGTATGTCTATATTGCATTTATGCAGAAGATAATCTGATGAGCTGCTGTCTGGCCTGCTAACAAATATCATATATTTGCCTTCTTCCCCTAATAGCAGAATTCAATTTGTTCTGCTATACCAAGATCCTCCTTCTTTCCTTGTTGACTAATGAATCTTTATTTTATATGTAGAATCCAACAAGATACATAGAATAATGTACCAGAAATCATGCAGATTAGAGGTTTAGACTAATAAAAAATAAAATAAAATAAAATAAAATAAAATAAAATAAA
>NC_048893.1:157110946-157152576 GCF_011077185.1 Oxyura jamaicensis
AAAATAAAATAAAATAAAATAAAATAAAATAAAATAAAGGAAATTCTGCCTTCTTGGATGAATGTAATTATTTTGATTTGTCTTATTTTGAGTGGCTCCTAAATATTCTCACTACAGATCCTCTATTTGATGTATTAAATTAGAGAATACATTGTAATGGGATCTCTAATCTTTCAAAGCCTGAGAACACAGCAAACTCACATTTTTCTTGGACAATATACATAAAAGATAGCAAAGCACCTTCCATTCTTAGGGTGGGTTTAATTACTAATTTAAAGCAAATAGGGTCTCTTTCTATTTATGTCCCTAATCTCCATAAGGGTATCAACTACCACTAAGTGGATGGAATACCCTGACACCGAAGTTGTTCCCAGCATAAAAGTCAAGTGTTCAGTATGTCACTGTGTTGCAAAACATTAAATAAAATTCAAAGTGATTTCAAATTTTGGTTTGATTGCATGGAAATGTGATATATTGCTTGTTTCTTGCAAGTGATAAACCTTTATTAATTTGTTTATTGATAACTGACAACCCATTCAATTACATCTGATGACATGTTGTTTAGCCTTGATATTTACATATTTATTTAAACCACAGACATCAAAGTTATTCCATATCTTTTACCAAAAGAAGAGGATGACAAGCTTTCTTCCAGGCAGATAAACAGGCAGGTTTCTTATACTGTACTGTTACTACTCTTGTGTATTATTCCTAGATGACATTGTGTGGTGGTTTTACTGTGCTAGGCAGCTGAACACCACAACCGCTCTCTCACTCCCCCTCCTCAGATGAGAAGGGGAAGAAGTAAAGGAAAGAACAACTCACGGGTTGAGATGAGGATAATTTAATTAAAGGGAAAAAAATACATTGTTAAGGAAATATTATTATTAATTAAACAATTCAACTAAAGGCAAAAAAGGGAAAGGGGAAAAGGGAGGAGGAATGGAAATAACAAAACCAAACAAGTAGAGGCTATATGCAAGTGCAGAAGAAAGAAATTACTCTCTACTTGCCACAAATGAGTGATGCTTGACCACATCCTTGAAGCAGGGCCTCAACGCACGTAAGCCGGTGTTCGGGAGGAGGACAGACATTTTCACAATGAGAGCCCACCCCTCCCCTCTTCTTCCTTTTTCCACCTCTTATTGCTGAGTGTGACATCATGTGGTATGGAATATCCCTTTGGTTGGTTGAGGTCAGCTGCCCTGCTGATGTTTCTTTCTCACTTTTTGCCCACCCCCTAGGAGGGTTAGAGAGAGTCCTGATACTGTGCTGAGCACTTCTCAGCAGCAGCCACAACATTGGTGTGATACCACTGCTGTTCTAGCAGCAAGTGCAGAGCACAGCACTGTATGGGCTGCTGCAGGGAAAGTTAACATCCCAGCCAGACCCAGTACACATTGATACTAAGAATTAAATTGAAAATACATTCCTTTTACACGGTTTAGTCTTTCAAATAATTACATTAATTTCTGAAGCAGTGAATATAGTCAATTTCTATCTGTACAAAAAAAAAATAAAAAATGCATTAGTACAGACAAAAAAGCTATTTATTTATAGTACTGTTCAACTAGTTGTGGACTCAAATGAGGGCGTAAAGGCCTTGCAGAGGGATCTGGACAGGTTGGAGAGCTGGGCGATCACCAACCGCATGAAGTTCAATAAGAGCAAGTGCCGGGTCCTGCACCTGGGACGGGGAAACCCTGGCTGCATGTACAGACTGGGCGATGAGACGCTGGAGAGCAGCCTAGAAGAGAGCGATCTGGGGGTCGTGGTAGACAGCAAGTTGAATATGAGCCAGCAGTGTGCCCTGGCAGCCAGGAGGGCCAATCGTATCCTGGGGTGCATCAAGAACGGCATCGCTAGTAGGTCAAGGGAGGTGATTGTCCCGCTCTACTCTGCGCTGGTGTGGCCTCACCTCGAGTACTGTGTGCAGTTCTGGGCACCACAGTATAAAAAGGACATGAAACTGTTGGAGAGTGTCCAGAGGAGGGCTACGAAGATGGTGAAAGGCCTGGAGGGGAAGACGTACGAGGAACGACTGAGGTCACTGGGCCTGTTCAGCCTGGAGAAGAGGAGGCTGAGGGGAGACCTCATCGCAGTCTACAACTTCCTCGTAAGGGGTTGTCAAGAGGCAGGAGACCTTTTCTCCATTAACACTAGTGACAGGACCCGCGGGAACGGGGTTAAGCTGAGGCAGGGGAAATTTAGGCTGGACGTCAGGAGGGGGTTCTTCACAGAGAGGGTGGTTGCACACTGGAACAGGCTCCCCAGGGAAGTGGTCACTGCACCGAGCCTGTCTGAATTTAAGAAGAGATTGGACTGTGAACTTAGGCACATGGTCTGAACTTTTGGGTAGACCTGTGCGGTGTCGAGAGTTGGACTTGATGATCCTTAAGGGTCCCTTCCAACTCAGGATATTCTATTCTATTCTATTCTATTCTAATTATTGACCTCAAGACACTACTGCCTAAGCTATAGCTCTGCCTTACATGTTTGAGCAAAGCCATAATTAATTTATTAAAATTATTTAATATATTTAATTGAATGTATTTATTAATTTATTGAAAGCCTTCCTTCCTTCCTTCCTTCTAGCCCGTCTCCTTCCTTTCCCCTTTTCCTCTTTCTGTTGGTCCCGCTGTCTTCTCTCATTTCTTTGTTTTCTTTTCTCAGTAGATGGAAGATCACAGCAAAAGGAAGAGCACAAAATAAAATAATGCCACCTCTGAGACAAAGTCTTTCTCTTGTGATTTAATTTTATCTTTCATACAATCAGTATTGTTTAAGAAATTAATTATGTTAAATCACACAGAATCACAGAATTTCTAGGTTGGAAGAGACCTCAAGATCATCGAGTCCAACCTCTAACCTAACACTAACAGTCCCCACTAAACCATATCCCTAAGCTCTACATCTAAACGTCTTTTGAAGACTTCCAGGGATGGTGACTCCACCACCTCCCTGGGCAGCCTGTTCCAATGCCTCACAACCCTTTTAGTAAAGAAGCTCTTCCTAACATCTGACCTAAAACTCCCCTGGTGCAACTTTAGCCCATTCCCCCTCGTCCTGTCACCAGGCCCGTGGGAGAACAGGCCAACCCCCACCTCTCTACAGCCTCCTTTAAGGTATCTGTAGAGAGCGATAAGGTCGCCCCTGAGCCTCCTCTTCTCCAGGCTGAATAAGCCCAGCTCCTTCAGCCGCTCCTCGTAGGACTTGTTCTCCAGGCCCCTCACCAGCTTCGTCGCCCTTCTTTGGACCCGCTCAAGCACCTCAATGTCCTTCTTGTAGCGAGGGGCCCAAAACTGAACACAGTACTCGAGGTACGGCCTCACCAGAGCCGAGTACAGGGGGACGATCACCTCCCTAGCCCTGCTGGTCACACTATTTCTGATACAAGCCAGGATGCCGTTGGCCTTCTTGGCCACCTGAGCACACTGCTGGCTCATATTCAGCCGACTGTCCACTATCACTCCCAGGTCCTTCTCCGCCTGGCAGCTCTCCAACCACTCATCTCCCAGCCTGTAGCTCTGCTTGGGATTATTACGCCCCAGGTGCAGGACCCGGCACTTGGCCTTGTTAAACTTCATGCAGTTGACCCCAGCCCATCGGTGCAGCCTATCCAGATCCTCCTGCAGAGCCTTCCTACCCTCGAGCAGATCGACACTCGCACCTAACTTGGTGTCATCTGCAAACTTACTGAGGGTGCACTCAATGCCCTCGTCCAGATCATTGATGAAGATGTTAAAGAGGACCGGCCCCAGCACCGAGCCCTGGGGAACGCCACTAGTGACTGGCCTCCAACTGGATTTGACTCCATTTACCACAACTCTCTGGGCCCGGCTATCCAGCCAGTTTCTAACCCAACGAAGCGTGCGCCAGTCTATATGCATAGACTGCAGTCTATATACAGTCTATATGCACTATATACAGTCTATATGCACTATATACATAGACTATATGCACTAAATGCATAAGTAGAAAGTGAAGAAGGAATAATTTTGCAGTATTTTGCATCTCCTATATAACTTGTTTATCTTTGGATTATGGAAGAAGGAACATGTCTCAGTATTAGAGTGAATTATCTCTACATCTGAAATTCAAAAAGAAAATAGAGTGTGGGCCAACAACGAAAACTTAAATGCCACACCAGATGTTCAGAAAACAAATATCAAGTTAAAAATTTATGAAACAAACTCATAAAGTCCAAACTTATTATCCATTTCTGTCAGAAAAGTGCTGTTTTAGCAATTAGTCTGGCTTCAATTTTCAAACTCAGTGTCCGAACTGAAGATGGTATCATCAAATAAAAATTAAATAAAAATATATATATATAAAATAATAATAATTAAAAAAAAAGGTCCTACAGACATTTCTGCATATTGTGCAAACATTCTAGGGGAAAAAATAGTTTTATGTTGGTCTGATTCTGCAAAGTACTACACATCCACATTTTATCAAAAAGTCACTGGGAGCTGTAGACACTGTATGTCTTTTGGGGTCAGCTTCTGTATCACTAGTGCTATAATATGAGAGAAAAACAAGCAAGCTAACAAACAAAAAACATAAATCTGTTCTAAGGCTCGTAAACAGTTATAAGAAACACTGTGATTTTTTTCTCTGTGTATGTGTGTATTTCTTTCCCGCACTTACAGAGCCTGGAGTACATGACATATAAATTTTGTGGTTATATATATATATTAGAAGAACAATGTTTTGATTATTGTACCAGATTTAATCTTTCAGCAGCAATGCTTCTGTACCATCTGTGATATCAAGATAACTTGTTCTGAGATACCTAATGCTACCAAAGAGTTTTACAAATATATTATTGCCTTAAACTACTATAATTTTCATCCAAAGATCACAAAACACTTTTTAAATGTTAGTTAAAAAAATCACATAATTTCTCCTGATTTAACACCTGGGGCTGTGAACATGTATGAGTAAATGGTAAAAGTCCACAGCTCTTTCTCAAGTTGCTTGTTTTTCTTCCTATCAGCTGCATAGATAGCAAGTGGCAAAGCTTGGAGCAAATGTATGTGATAATAACATTTTTTATTATTATTATTTTGTAAGAATCATTATTTTTTCTTGTCTCTTTTTAAGATTCACATTACCTCTAACAATCCAACATGGTTTTGGTAGCTGTTTTGACAAACTGAACCTATGAAGCTTATATTTTTTATCACTAAGTTGTTCTGGATATTTGGAAAAGAAATGTTTAAGTTAAAATAGTTCAGTTATTTATCTCACAGTGTTAAATTATGTTTAGGAACGTGTTAAAAGAATGTCGAGAATTTCTAGTCTGTTACAGGAAAACCTGAAAATTGCCAGGGAGGTCTTCTTGAGAAATGTTGTGCTTTTTATCTTCTTTGTGAAACCATGACAGTTTCTAAGCTACAACAAAATCCCATTATGTTTACTGAGCTAGGAGGTGATAACCAAATTAATTATAGTTTTGAATTAAACATGAGCTAAACAAAAGACCATAAAAATCATTGTACTATATTGGGCAAATTGTCCATCTAACTATATATATATATATATAACTATATATCCCATTTCTTGTCCATCTAACATATATCCCATTCCTCATTTGTTGACCAATAAGTGGTTGTTTGTTGCATCAGGAAGGTGTAGCTTGGCAGCTAAAGGACTAAATGGAAGTGTGCTCTTCTTTTTCTCTCTTATAGTGAGAATAGTTTGCTTTGAATATTACTATTATTATTATTTTTAATTATAAGTTGGAAACTTTTACACAAATTTATTACAATATTGAGGGGCTGTTTTTTTTTTTTTTTTTTTTTTGTGTGTGTGTGTGTGTGTTTATGTATTCATCAACCATTTTTAGAAATTTAAAGAGAGAGAGAACACGTTCATGTTATACACAGTAGCTGAAATCTCCTAGCAACAAAGATGACATTCAGATATAATGTGTTTTTTGTTGTTGTTGTTGTTGTTGTTGTTGTTGTTGTATCATTACTATTTCATATATACTTAGCTCTTCAAAGTTTTTGTGAATTTAAGTGCTACTTTTGTATAAGGTTTAGAGCCTTGATTTCAAGGAAAGAGGTTAATTTCCTTGATATTAAGCAAAAGATGTTGATTTTCTTGGTTTCAACAAGGTAATGCTAAATTAAAAAACAGATAATCAAAATGTTAGTGATGGTGCTAGCGTAGGGACAAAAATATTCATAAGTACTAACAGAAAGTCATAAATTCAAGGAGTGTTTGTAATAATTAGGAAAATTGCTTCCAAGCAGTTTTATGAGTCAAAATTCCGAACTATAAGCTACCGATACACATAATATAAAATCCATTTTTTTATGACACTTATCACCATAGCACTCTTTATTTTCACCTCTCATTTCTTTCTGATATGTTAGTAGAGATGTAAGAGAAAATAAAATAACATCCCTCTGCAATATTGAAAGGTAAGAAATAACACAGGACATGTCTCTTCCATATTAATCCTTTCAAAAGAATTTTTTAAGACACAACATGATGTCTTTTTTTTCTGTTCAATCTGCTTTGAAAAATAATTCCCTATTTTTGTATTGAAAATCTGATTCCATCGAAAATTAGATTCCATCTAATTTTCTGTTTAGATTTTGTTTTGAAATTCATAAACCAAAACATTTATTTCACACACTTCATTCCTTAAATAAAATAAAATAAAATAAAATAAAATAAAATAGTGTCAATTTTTTTCAATAGCGTATTAATTCTTGAAAACACCTCCCACACAATCCTTTTGGATGGTATTAACCACATCCAGAACTAGTGATCTAAAAGTCAATTACATTTACTGTAAGATAATGCAAAATCTAAGGCCTTTAATACAAAAGGCCAACACAATTCATTCTTCTTGTTTTGTATGTATTTTAGTATAAACTGAATGGCTAAATTTCTCTCCAGTGTCTGCAAGGATGCCTGAATTCATGTCTCAGACTACATGCTAAAAGCTAAAGCTACCACCATGTTGCTGAAGTTACAGATATGCTTAGTAGGTAGCATACAATCTACTTAATAGAAACAGATATGCTTCAGTGTCACTTTTAAAAGCTAAGTTTAAATATTCAAATAAAATATCTTGCTGCTTTTAATTAAAAGCAAATCATTTTGAATTCCCACTTTCCTTTCTTAAAATAGAAATAAAATAGTAATAATTAATTAAGGAAAAAAGGATAAAATGCTTTAACCCTAAAACCAACGTTTGTTTGTCTTTCATTACTCCAACAGTGTCCTAATAATAATAATGATAATAATAACCTACTGAATCAATTGGTTATAAAAATATAGTACTGCCCTGTAATCATTTTAGATTTTGAAAAATCCACCCAAAAGTGAGCTGTTACTCAGAACCCTCCGACAAATCTCTTTTTAATCCTTAGATAATTTCTTTTTCACTTGGTTTTGGTTTAGCTTTACCTTTAGTTGACCTTTCACTGTAACATGAAGGTACACAAGTTATTGAATCAGTCCTCAATAACTTGAACTTTCACGATGAGTGTTATGGGGAAGGAAAATGATAAAGAGTGTCAGTGAGAAGTGAAGTGGGTTATTCAGCATTGACCCTGTGTGTCCTCCTGCAGGTATTTACCACTTGTGGCCCTGGAGTTCTTTAGCAATCTGGTATGTACCGAGAGAGAGGGCAGCAGATTTGAGAGACCAAAGAAAGAAATGTGTCGCATTTCTACTGCAGGAAGGGACTGTGGTTGGTCAATCTTCATAGAAGGGTTAGGTCATGCTTATTACAAGAAAGGAAGGAATATACTGTTGCATAGATTCAACAGATCTCTGGTATCAGACTGTCCTGAATGTGTGCAACATAGCAGGTTCATCTGAGGCTCCCTTGTGAGGTTCTGTAAACACTGCACCCTGTGCACCAAACAAATTATCTGTTCAAGAACCAAGCACATTAACCTCAGATCACATGCATACTGCATATAATGTAGACTTCTATAATCTATAGAAGTCTATATTTTATGAATATTCTTTTCTAGTTATGAACGTAAAATTTTAGAACTTAAATAAGTATTAATGTCAAAGAAGGTAAAGAAGTAAAAGTGACAGTTATCTGAGTCACATGATTTACTCAATCACTATCCTAATTTTTGCTGATCTATTCAACTGAGAACATGCCTGAGAAGCCTTATACTTGAGAGTAAGCAAGCAACTTCCAGTCAAAGGAGGGAGAGCACAAGCATACTTTATTAATGAGGGTGCAATTATTATGACAAGTATTTAAAAGTACAAAGTAATATGTGAAATGTGTTTATTTGATTCGTGTCAGTATGGAACAATGCTAGGGCCGCATGATGAAATATAAGCTCCTATTTAAGAAAAACAGAGTGATTAGTGTACATAGTTCTTGTATCATGCAAAGGAATGATCCAGCAATTTGTGTAAATAGAGGGTTTGAAGGGCGAACATTGAGACTCTAGTCTGGGAGATAAGAGGACCAAGGAGTTTTTTTTTAGGAAACTGCAGACTTTTGCATGGGACGCTGCCCAAGCCTCTGATAACCAGCAAAGAGATCCACCAAATAAGGAGAAAGGGGGAGTTGAAGGACGACCGAAGGACAAAGCCTGGGAGGAAGACTACGAGCCTTCAGCACAAGAGACCCCCAGAAAGACCACCAGAGACTGCTACACATGCGTCCAGAGAGGGTTTGGATTCCAGGAACTAATTATAATAACCCCGCCTTTTCTAGGAATAGTGATGAATATGTATTAGTCTAGGAGCATAAAAATCAGACACCTGATGTAACAGGTGTGCGTTCTGGTAGAGCAGAGACTCCCGGTGCACCCAGCGCTGTTTGCTTGCCTCTATTCGCTTAATAAATCACAAAAATCCTATTTGGGACTTAATCATTTATCACAATTGGGGGCTCGTCCGGGAGGGTCTTGGTTCCTGAATTCTGACTGGATCTAGGAGGGGCGCCCCACCATTTCGTGGCTCCTGTTCGAGTCAGGTCGGGACTAACACCATCCTGAACCTGAATAAAGGCAAGCAAAGAATTTGATTTTTTTATGAGCTCCCTTGCCGGCTGCAGCATTGTATTTTGCCCGTAATTCTGCGCGCGAAGATCCGAATGAAGACGACGGAGTCGTGAGTATTTGAAGTGTGTACCGTTCGGTTGGGTGGGATTCGGTTGCCTGTGTGTGTAAGAGTGTGACTGAGACGGAACCTAGTTCCGAAGCGAGTGTGGAGGTCTTCTCACCGCGGTTCCAATCTCCCGCGAGGGACTTGGCCGGTGAAGGACCGAAGTGATTCCTATAGGATTCGTGGGTGGGTGATAGGTCCTAAACCCCCTGCAAGACACTCTTACCGGGTAGCCAAGGGCTGTAGGAATTGCCACAGTAAAATTCCTAGATGGGTCAGACAAAATTGAAGACCCGGAACCAGAGAAAAGGGAGCAAATTAAAAATGGTTCAGTACTATGTGATAAAATGGTCAAATCAGGATATCCAATAATTAATAAGGACCTAGAACCTGTGGAGTCAGGACCTTTGAGTCCATCACGGTCAGCTCAGGCTTGTGAGCTGTATGCTCTATGTAGAGCCCTGGAACTATTAAAGGGGAAAAGTGGGGCTATATTTACAGCACGCTGAACTGAATGAACTTCCCATGCCTGAATCACTACCAGAAAGCAGTGTTGTACAACAAAAACTGGAAGTTTCTCCAAAGATGTTGCCACTAAATTAATAATATTAATTAATAAAATATAATTGATTAAAAAGTACTCATCTACTGCCATGAAATACTGTTACTATTAAACTTTATGTTCTGGTTTGGAGCCAAAAGGAATATAGTTAAGGCATGAGCATGTGATTTTCTGTTTCCTTAAGGTGGTGAGCTTTAATTCTATTCATGCTAAGTCTCAGTGAGACATACCAGCATCCTTGTGGACCCATTCATTTTAATGCTGTAAAATCGTGGGTCAGATGATTCAAAGCCTTAATGTAAATGTACTCAAGTAGGGGAAAGGTGAATTGGTATCATTTATTTTAAAAAGTCATATGGTGGATTTGGATTTGTTTGTTTGTTTCTAAGTTTGTACTAATATAAAAATCACGAGCACGCTTGTTGAAAAGTGAAAGTTATTTTTCTGTAAGTGCATTTACTCTATTTTTGAACAAACAGAAGTATCAAATACTTGTTTAAATATTAAGTTGGTGTTTTGAGCCTGCAAAACTTAATATTGGCTTTAAAACTCTGCTTTCATAAGTACCATTTATTATATCACTATATTTCTGATGTTTGCATAATCATAAAAGGACCTCAAAACTTGAATACACAGACTGAAATAAAAGCGGAGAGCCTTGAATATGTCAGTGTGCTATATAGTGGCCTTTGAGGACTGTCATGATAACCCTTTTACATTACATTACAAAGTTAATGTTTTAGTCCTAAACTTTCAGGACCCCTTAGTACAGAAGAAAGCTTTATACAATTACTGATGTGAATTTCTCTAAAAATGTATATTTTTGTGTCCAGTTGTATTATTTAAGTGTTCCTTTGTATCAATTTATGTATGCTTCTGTTGTGGTTTAACCCGGCCGGCAGCTAAACACCACACAGCTGTTCGCTCATCCTCCCCTCTCTATGGGATAGGGGAGAGAAACGAGAAAAACTGAAGCCTGCGGGTTGAGATAGAGACAGTTTATTGGGACAGAAAATAATAATAATGATGTGTACGGAGCGGGTGGTGCATTGTGCACTTGCTTGCTATCTGCTGACTGATGCCCAGCCTGTCCCCAGGTGGCTGGCCCCCCCACCCCGGCTAGCCACCCCTATGCATTGTTTAGCATGACATCAGATGGTATGGAATACCCCTTTGGCCAGTTTGGGTCTGCTGTCCTGGGTCTGTCCCCTCCCAGCTCCTGCTGCACCCCCAGCCTGCCTGCTGGCAGGACAGAGTGAGGAGCTGAAAAGTCCTTGGCTTAGTGTAAGCATTGCTCTGCAGCAATTAAAACATCAGTGTGTTATCAACATTAGTCTCATTCTAAATTCAAAACATAGCACTCTACCAGCTACTGGGAGGAAAATTAATTCTATCCTAACTAAACCAGGACAGCTTCTAAAACAAAGAAGGAAGAGTAGGGGTGTGAAACCTAGGAAAAGATAGATAAAGTATGCTATGTTTTTTAATTTTTTTTTAATCGATGGACGGAAGGTCCTTGCATCTGTCCGTGCAGGAGAAAAAGCAACAAACAGATCTAGAAGACAGATCTGGGAGAAACTCAGTTAAAGGAAGAGCACAAGTCATGGAAAAATAAATAAATAAATAAAAATAAAAAATTACAGCACCAATTACTGGGAAGGGCCCTACACTCTAATAACTTGGGGGCCGAGGTTGTGCTTGTGTTTTAACAGAAGCCGGTCCTAGATGGATGTCAGCACCATGAGTCTGTCCGGCTGT
The DNA here is from genome assembly GCF_011077185.1 of Oxyura jamaicensis. Taxonomy (NCBI): domain Eukaryota; kingdom Metazoa; phylum Chordata; class Aves; order Anseriformes; family Anatidae; genus Oxyura; species Oxyura jamaicensis. Next base: position 157,122,375 of record NC_048893.1, read on the forward strand.
CTCATCATCTGCCTTAACATGATCACAGCACCCTCCTCTGCGGTTTGGACTCCAGCTCAAACAAAAAACAACGTCTGGGAGTGTCCGGCTGGCATATGCAGGACCCACAAACAAGGACTCCAGGAGCTGGAGGGGCAGCCAACCCCCCCTCCTGCCTGGGCAGCACTCAGTACCTGCCTTTCCCAGGGATGTGGTTACAAAGTTTGTTAAAGATAGAATTAGTATGCCTGGTAGTTTTTCTCTGTGTTTTAGTTTGTGTTAATCGTGCTTTCTTAATTTGTGTTAATCATGCTTTTTTATGTTAAAGAAGGGGGAGTGTGGGAGTGTGGCCATGGGGGTTGACAAGCCCCATGGTTGGTGATATCATCAGGAATGTAAAGAGTTTGGAGGAGGGAACAGAGAGGGGTGATTCAAATGCCTTGCTGTTTTGGGTTGCTTGTTCTCTGGAACGGTGGTAGAAATGTTATTAGAACACTTAATACCTAGATATGGGATAATCCAGTCCATTGATTCTGATCAGGGCACACACTTTACTTCTAAAATAATAAAATTATTATGTCAATAATTAGGCTTTCAGTGGGAATACCACACTCCGTGGCACCCACAAAGCTCGGGGAAAGTAGAAAGAATGAATCAAACAATAAAACAACAATTGGCTAAGTTACTGATCGAGACAAATGCCCTGGACGAAATGCTTACTATTACTATTATGCACTTTTAAATATTAGAACTAAACTACACACTGAGACTGTGAAATGTGAAATGTTATATGGCATGCCTTATTCTCAAGGGATGCCCTTAGGGAACAATGTAGTTGAGGATCGTAGTATCCAGAAATATATATTTACCATTGGTAGAAGATTAAAAGAGCTAAGAGAAACTGGGATGATGGCTCAGACACCACCTTTAGGATTTGCGATTCACTAGTTAAAACCAGGAGATAGGGTTCTAATAAAAACATGGAAAGAAGAAAGCTTATCTCCCCTCTGGGAAGGACCTTTTCTTGTTTTATTAAAAAGAAAACAACCGATATTTATTAACTGTTATCTATTAGTTGTTATCTATTAACAAGGAAACAGCTGTGAGAACTGCTGAAAAAGGATGGACATGTGTTGTGAGTAAAAGGTCCAGTGGAAGAGTGGAAAGTAACATTGGAACCAGGAGAAACTAACAGATGGACTTGAAGAAGCCTTCATCGGAGAGCATAAGCTAAGTTGCTGTGGGAATTTTATTGTAATTACTCCTTTATTGTAATTACTCCAAATTTATTGTAATTACTCCTGTAAAATTAGTAAACAAAGAACCTCTTGAATAGATACCTACTAAGGGAAGAGATTTATCAATAACAGGGATCAGTTAAGCGTTATCCCCTGAAGGTACCGAGAAGGTACATCTGCAATGTACGCCCCTTTAAGATTAGGGAAGAGGGCAAGACCGGATAGGGAACTGGTGCTGCGGCTGGGAAGGTCTGCCAAGGGCTGCAACCCCTTCGGGCTGTGACCGCCGAGCACTATGGCCCTTACCGGACCTCTTCTAGTCCTACTTGGGTGAGTTTCTTGGCCCAAGCTATGGCCAACAACTGCAGTCAACTAGAAAAGGATGCTTGAGCTCCCAGACATTGGTGTATCATACTGTGTATGACTGCAAAGGCCAGAAAAGAGGAAGCTGCATTTTTAACCTAACTCAGTATGCTCTATGCAGAGAAATTAATTGGAACAAGTGAAATTGTAACCACCCTGAATACCTCAGTGTCAATAACCTTTGATGCCTGTGATATTATAGATGAAGACCCATATACTGATTGCGGAAGCCTGAGCTGGAAGAGATATAGTAACCAGCCCAAGTACATTTGTCCTAGAAAGGGTCGAACAGTGGCTTCTACGTGTTACACTGATTGGATAAGAGATTATCCATGGGATCGGAGTTATCATTACTGCGGACCCTCAAATTGGGGTTGTGCTTGTTGGAGTACGGATCCTGGGGCTATAGGACCCCAATAGATATGCTTAATAGAATAATTAGGTTGCAAGCTGTAGTAGAAATAGTTGTGAATAAAACTGGAGATGCACTCGGATTAATTGCAAAACAAAATACCAAGATGGGAACTGCTTTGTATCAAAATTGCTTAGCTTTAGATTATTTCCTAGCACAAGAAGGAGGAGTCTGTGGAAAATTTAACCTTAAGTAACTGCTGTTTAGATATTGATGATGAAGGAAAAGCTGTGAATGAACTTGTAAAAAGAAATGAAGAAAATTGCACATGTCCCAGTTCAAATTTGGAATGAAATCAATTTAAGAGAATTATGGAGGGACTTTATGGGTGGTGGTTGGCTTACTAGAATCAGGATAGTTGTATTGGGAATATGTGAAGGGTTGTTTAATAATTCACTAATTTCATGTTTAATACCCTGTTTTACCAGACTAATACACTCGGTTATACAAGGAATGCAAATATCTGTGGTACCTGTTGACCCAGAACCAGGGTAAGGGAAAACCCATTCCCTGATGATAATAAAAACAAAAGAGGATCCAAAATTGGTACCAATTTGGCAAGTATTGACTCGATTGAATAATAATAATAATAATTAAAAAAAAAAACACGAATCAATACCATGAAAAAAAAAAAAGAAATGGGGGATTGTGAAATGTGTTTATTTGATTCGTGTCAGTATGGAACAATGCTAGGGCCGCATGATGAAATATAAGCTCCTATTTAAGAAAAACAGAGTGATTAGTGTACATAGTTCTTGTATCATGCAAAGGAATGATCCAGCAATTTGTGTAAATAGAGGGTTTGAAGGGCGAACATTGAGACTCTAGTCTGGGAGATAAGAGGACCAAGGAGTTTTTTTTTTAGGAAACTGCAGACTTTTGCATGGGACGCTGCCCAAGCCTCTGATAACCAGCAAAGAGATCCACCAAATAAGGAGAAAGGGGGAGTTGAAGGACGACCGAAGGACAAAGCCTGGGAGGAAGACTACGAGCCTTCAGCACAAGAGACCCCCAGAAAGACCACCAGAGACTGCTACACATGCGTCCAGAGAGGGTTTGGATTCCAGGAACTAATTATAATAACCCCGCCTTTTCTAGGAATAGTGATGAATATGTATTAGTCTAGGAGCATAAAAATCAGACACCTGATGTAACAGGTGTGCGTTCTGGTAGAGCAGAGACTCCCGGTGCACCCAGCGCTGTTTGCTTGCCTCTATTCGCTTAATAAATCACAAAAATCCTATTTGGGACTTAATCATTTATCACAAATATAAAAGTATAAAGTATTATAAAAGTCAATACTAAGTATTCTGTGTTTCTAAAAACAAATCTGAACTAAACTACTTTCAAGTATCTTCAGCAAAAGTTATGTCACATTTATTAAATCTAAATATTCATGCAGTTTATGTAGTAACTTATGGAGTAAATATTTATGTTGCTTAAATAGAAGTCTTGTGGAAAAATACAGAGGCCTGCAGCACCCATAAATAGAATGAGACTGAGAAGGGCATATTTGGTATTAGCTTGCCTAGAACCTAAACATAAATACACTGAAACACCTAAACAGCAACACTGTATAATTATTTCTGAGACTGTAATGTTACTAATGGCATAACCAGAAACAATGCCTGAGTGATCTGATATAGTTAAATGTAAATATAAAGGTAATATAAAACAGCAAGGAGCAAGAGGAGACTTGTGATGTAACTGCATAAATAGGGTACCGTGAAAATCATAAGACAAACTCTGCACTGTAAGACCAGTGGATGTAGAACAAACAGGAAACATGACTGGGGAACCAAACAAGTCCTGATCCTGAAATCTGTGTTGGGAGCAAATGAGATGAACCTTTCCTCTTAGGGAGGTTGTGGGGAATGTAAAAATACCATGGATGCATGAGAAAAAGAGAAAGAAAGATGACTCTCGACTTCAGTCCTAGCTTCCCTCATCAAAGATATCTCAAACCTGATCCTCAAACCTGACCACAGCCATCCCAGCTAACTATATGATATAAGCTATGTGGTATTGAATAATTAATGTAGTAAATGATAATTAAGGACTATTTGAATATGCAATAATAATAATTGTGTAAGAACTTACCATTGGAAATGCATGTTGTTAATGAATGCTGGTGTAGTGAAGCACTGCTTTGTCAGTGGTCTTATTTCAATCTTTTAAATACTCCCATCACAGTGATGTCTAACTCCCGGATGTCTATACACATCTGTATCTTTATACATAGATGTATAATCAGTTGTAAGAGTCTTATATTAGGTTGCATTTAATACTCCATATATTTTACATAATAATTTAAAGATAATTAGACACAGATTCACTCCAGCTAAATTGTGGGGGCTGAATCCTAAACTTTAGTATGTATCTATCCCCTTTGGGTATAGGGATGCTGCCTTAGCTACCTCAGCAACAATACTGATTTCATCCTGTCATCAGCTCAGTAGGACAAAATTGTCTGTAGACCCTAATACGAACCAGATCAATAAAATAGTCTTGGTTAAATAAAAAGCCTCAAGAAGCTAGAGTCAGTGGCTAGAGGCTAGAAGAGGCAGTAAGGGATTTCTTAGATCATCTTTGCCAATGGAGAAAAAAATAACAAACTATAACCTGAGTGACCACTGCAATACTCTAGCTCTACATCAGTGTGATACATTTTAAATAATTTGGTGTGATGTGATGCAAAATCAAATAGTAAAACTATTAATTGGGTCACCGACCTCTTTTCCCTTATGTATATGAAATGTTATTTAATTTAAACTAAAACGTCATGAGGGATTGGTTACAGGATATGGTTTCTAGGCACTGCATAAATAGGCAGATTATTTTATTGTTAACAATATTTCATTTATTCAATATTCTCAGAGTTTACTGATGTCTAGCAATTGTCCTTTTAAAGTTCAGACAACACAGGGTGCTCTCACAATGGATATTTTCAGAAGGCTGTTTAGAACTTTTCTGTCAGTAAATTACAATTACAATTAATCAAAGCAAAATAAAAAAAATTGAACAAAATAAATTTTGAAAAAAAAAAGAAACAATTGAAAAAAGGTATCAAATTCTGATTTCTTTGTATTCCACTGTGATTTTCTGTTTCAAAATGTGTTTTGAAACCAGAGAACAAAAATAACAAAAAACAGAACAAACTAGTTTAATCAACCCAAATGCTTCAGGTTTCTGTTTTGAAATGCACTGAAAATTATTAATTTATTTTGCATCTTTACCTGGTTGCCTGCTTTTGTTTTCATTCTATTTGATAGAAGAAAAAATGAATTGATGGATTTCCAAAATATAACACCACTTCTTCACAGTCCTTGTTTTTTAAAAGGGGATTTTTATTTTTTTTTTTTTTTTTTTTTTTCCTTTTTTTTTTTTTTTTTAAGTGAGAGGCACTTTGTGTTTCAAATGTTTTTAATTTTCTCTGAAATTTATTCTTTTTGGAGTCTGAGTCAGAAAAATATTAAGGAAATAAAATATACCTTTTTCCCCAGTTAAAATAATTAAATTATGGTGAATTAAGATGTGAATTAATAAGGAAACCAAGGCTTGGTGTTACTGTCACAACCCATAACTACATTAGGCCTCCAGAAAGAAAATGACTGGCATAAGCAACCTTTGATGCATAAAATCAAGTCTGAGAGAGGTGGTAGACAAGACAGAAGGCCTTTAGCTTTTACTTTGGAACGGATTTATACAAATAAGACCATACTTCTTCATCTTTAAAATACTGGGATAGAAGGCAATGCTAAGCCTTCTGAGAATTTGCTCTGTTTCTAGCACTGTAAACAGCTTGACGTGCGACCATCCCAAGGTCACTGCTTCCATTTTCTGATCTGTTGAGCAAATAAAATTATACTGTATTCCACTGTAAAAGCTTTAGGATCAGTTGAAAAAAAGTGGGTATTATTCTTATGTAAGATTTGACTTTTCACGTTGCACCCGTTAATAACAATCATAATTACCTCAGTCAGCACTTCTGCTCATCACAGATTCCAAAGTACCTTTGGGCTGTATAATTCCTTCTACTTCTGCAGAATGAGAAACTGAGTCATGGGGAAAAGAAATGAGTTGCTTGGAGTTATGTCAGCAAACTATTCATGAAGATAGAAATAGGGCAGTCTTTGTCTCAGGGTCATGTTCTGCACTTTTAGAATCAGTTGCCTCTCCATTATTAAGCAGAAATACATTGTAGTTACAGAGAAAAGAGACAGAATCTTACCTACTTTTGTATATTTAAATGATCCTTATGTTGCTCTGAGAGTGCACCAAGAAAATGGATAAGAAAATAATTATTGAGAATGCATTATAGACTATTATTCAAGTAGATGTGATTCAGTGGTATTAGTTGTGCAGGCAATAAATTTAATGATTGATTTCTTAGATTGATTTCTTATAATTTCAATAGATTGGCTTTTGTTGTTGGTGGTGGTGTTTGTTTTTTTTTGAGATGATTAGTTTTCAGTGTTTAGTGTATATCTAAATTACACTGTGATTTGTGTTGCATAAGTTAACTCCTGCTCTGTCGCAGAGCATGAGTTTTCATAAGAAAAGTCATTTTTAACTAACTTTAAAATGTATAAATGCATATAACTACTTCAGTTAGTTAAACATGTTGCAGAATCACCAACTATTTCAACCTTTTGTTTTTTGCAATCTGTAATACTTCAGGAGAGAATGGAATAAGCACACAAACTACAAAATGGTCACATTAGAAATAGTACAGTACTATATCATGTATCGATCACTCTACATGGGAGTCAAGTCTTGAAATTTGTTCAGAATTGTTGTTACAAGTGCTTAAAATGGTAACACTGGAATCCATTAAAAAAATAAAAATAAAAAAGATGCTGAGATTAGAATATGGAGCAAATGTTATCACTTCTTTAATAAGGGCTATAGCATTACACAGCATTTCCCTGCTGTGTCTGACCAAAATAATAAATGTTTGTCACAGCTCCTGTTAATTGCACTGTAATATTTTTCCCCAGTCTAAATGTGTGTTTTATCACAAAGGAAATAATAATAATAATAATCGCACTTCCGTGCTGAACACTGCAATGCCAAATTTAGGAAGGAGAAGCCTGGAGTGGAATTCCAATCCCTGAATCAGGCAACCAACCATCTCATGCAATGCACTGGGAAAGGCAGAGAATCAGGCCCCCACAACAAGATCATGAACATCAAAGATGTAGCTCAGAGGAAATTTAAGAAAAATGCTGCAGTAAAATCTCAGTTCACATTCTGGGGTCAGAGCTGCAGCAAAACCATTTCCATCCATCTGGGATCTACAATTTGAAACTCTCTCCTTAAAACACATAACCCATTTCTGTTGTATTAAACTTTTTATGTATGTATGTGTGTTTATATGCATGTGCATTTTGGGAAGAGAAGGAGATGGGTGGCTCAGCACCTTACCTCTCTCCTTCTAACCAACAGCATAGTGAGCAGTACATACTTTCCCAATGAAAGCTCAGGGTCAGTTCACTAAGTTGGAAGAAGCTCAAGTCTGTCCCTTGACTTCCCTAGAGTACCCTTTTCCTTTGAAAGCATGTCGTTCCAGAAGACTATGTCACAGGCTACAGAGAAAATAAATAAAAATTATAATAATAGTAATAATAATAATAAAGTAAGTAGCAGGGAGAGAAAAGAAAGTAACAGGGAGAGAAAGTTAAAATATAAATATATACGTGAGGATTTGATGCTTTACTAAACAGCTATTTTGCAGACTCCTGCCAGCAAGAGCAGTAGTTGTAGGGATGTGTTCTCTTAAGAACTGCTCAGGTATTTTAATGCAAGCAATCACAGTGGAAATTAGGCCAGAAACTCAGATCAATATATACAGTTTAAATAAGGATTCTGGTCAGGACCCTGGCCTGGCCTACTCACTAAATACACCTCTTGCTTCTACATCATTAGAATTTTTAAGTGATATGACTACATGGCTTATATGGCAGACTACACTGGATATAAAACCTGTCTACTTTTGTGGCACCTGTTCACATATCTGATACCTACTGTATGAAGCTTTTAAGAAAAAATTTGTGACCTCTTCAGGCCAATGTTTCCAACCTAAAATTATTGCAATGTATGATGTGTAAGTGTACTGGAGAAAGGAAGTTTTTGGGTTTTAGTACAGGCTCTACAATCTAAACATCTGATGTGTGAAGTCTACCATGTCAAGATCAGTCTCATATGAAACCACAATGCAAGCAAGTTATCCCAGGGCTCTTCACACTCCGGTACATGCTGTAAGCAGTAGGTTGTAAACTCATACTCTCCCATCAAACTTTCTCTCGTTCAAGGAATATCTTTTTTCTGGTAAAGTAGAACAACTGCAGAAAGAGGGCTTGTAGTCTGCTGGTTGAGTTTTGAAGCCAAGAAAGAAGAACATGTGGGCTGTCATGCTCTTACACTGCAGAAGATAATAAATAAATAAATAAATAAATTAAATAAAATTATAATCCAGAGCCAGTATCCTACCCACTATGGAAGTAGGCAACCTACTCCAACTTTCCTAACATAGTTTCTAGAGGGGCTGCATCAACATATAGAGGTACCTGTGCTAACTTTCCTTCCCAGAATAGCCAAAGCCTGAATAAACACATAATACCAAAATAAATAATGATCCTATGAATTTTGTATTTGCTGCATCCATTATTGCTTCTAGTATGTGCACATATACACATATATACATATGTATGTATATGTATGCTTACACACACATACATATCTCCCACAGAAGAAGTGGTTATTATCTCCCATAGAAACAGAGAAGTTGATTTTACAGTACATAGCACAAGTACATAGCAAGCAGAGTATCTACTGTAATAATTTTTGTTGTGTAGAGACTTCACAGATACTGAGTTGTTTTGCAAAATCTGCAGTGTTAAATGTGTTAACTGTTTTGTTTGTTTGTTTTTTAAACATGGCTTGATATGATACAAACACACCCCTAAACAGTGCTACTTGAATAGTCATAACAGTGAGGTGGAAGATTACCAGTTGGAAAAAATTAAAAGTAGTCCAGTACTTTTGCCTATTTGAAGGTATTTTCCATATTAGGAATAACAACACCCATTTAGAAGGCAAGTGTGAAGTACAAGCCAAATTGCTTGTGTTTGGCTAAGTACAGGACTTTAATCACAAAAGAACTGTATAAGTGGGAAGCTTATTCTTTAGATTTCTAGAATCTGCAGAGAGAAGCAGGAGGCAAAAGGCATCAGATAAGGAAAGGAGTCAAGGAAGATAGATCAGAACTCTTAGTCGGTGCTCTTTCCCCTGTCTGATCCACTGGATAATTTGGAGTGGATAATGTAAGCTCTGGTTGTTCAGTGTATGGGTTTTAAAATGGGATGCTTATACTGAATTTTAAAGAACCAGATTCACTGGCACTTCAGTTCTGCATGATCTCTAACTTTACCACACTACATAAAAGAGTAAAAAATCTTATCCAGAGTGATTCTGATCAACCTCATCCAGGAGCAGGTATTTCCTTAAAACAATTAGAGACAAGCCCCTTCTCCAAAGAAACGTATTTCCATACATTATTCAAGAAGATCAGAAAATCTGGAAATTTAGGATTATGGCACTGGACAGGTTTAGAAACAGAATTATTTCCTGGCACTGACACACCTTTCCTGTGTAACTTGACTTAAAGAACCAAAACTTCAGATATCAAATCTAAAATGGATATCTTTTTCTTCTTCCCTGACTTGTCTTCTAGATGCTAACCTTTACATGGCAGATGCTCTCTCTCAATACACATAGAAACATATATAAGTCTCTCTTTATAGTTCCAAATTATACAGCTGCAAGTACAACAGGCTCCTTATCTAAACACCCTCTTGGAAGTTATATATTACCCATAAATACTGTTACTTCTTCTGACAAATTTTTACCTTCTTTTTCCACTTTGAAATTCCAGGGCCTCAGATGGCTTCCACTACTTCCCACCTCTCAGCACATCCCTTGGAAGAAGCAGGCTATTTGTCCTTCATGCTTCAACAGCAGGTTATTGTCTCCTTCCTTTTATTTGATTTGTATTTATTTATTTAATATTTTGTTAATGTTCAGCTTCTCTGGTTGCATTTTGATTATTTTTATGGTTCCTGAGCAATTTTAATAACACGAAGGTAAAGATACTAAGAAGCTTTATTTTGGGGCAGGAGGAGAACAAGCTCTTTGGTCCTCCTGTCCCACATCCCTGTGAGCATTCAACACTCTCCAGAATTTCAGCGTTTCCTCCCCCGTGCCTTTACTCACGGAGATCGGGTTGCTGCTGCTAACACCTGCCCCGACCCCCTCCCGCCCCTTGTCCCCGCTCTTAAGCCTACCCCTGCTCCTTTCTCCTGACTCTTCCACCTTCGTCCACGGACTTTCATGGGAGCTTTCCTGCCTCCGGCTCCCCCTGCACTTCGACACTGCAATTCTTGATCCACGGAAGGTTTCCAGACAGCCTAGATCCCTCCCACCCCCCGGCATGCACTGAGAGACAAAGTCAAAGAAACCGACGGGAGAAATGAATTAATGCGCCTCAACGTGGCGCCAAGTCTCCTTTCCCTTTTTTCTCCTAATGAAACCACTAATATATTTCTTGTGGTGCTTTCTTTCTCAGTGGCATTTTATCTCTTCTGTCCCGTTATTAATTTATTGGGCAGGCGTTTTCTGAGCCAGAATTCGTCTCTTTCTCTCTTTTTGTCTGTTCCGTTTCTCTCTTCTGTCCCATGTCCTCCCCCAGCTTCCCCCTCCCTCCGCAGTCCCTGCCCACCGCAAAGGCCAAATCCTCATCCTGGGGACCCGAAATGGCCACGGCAACTGTTGTAACTTGTCCGCGGTCTAATTGCATTAATTTGATAAGATAATCGTGGGCAGGATGTCTAATTTACTTGGAAGCGGCAGCCATGTGTGAAAAAAAAAAAAAAAAAAAAAAAAAATCCTTTGACCAAATTAGCATGCCGGCGGGACCAGGGGTGCAGTCTCCATATGGCTCCCTGGCTTTCCCTATAAATAACCCCCATCGCCGCCCGTTGCATCCTCCCCTACCAGTATGCTGCAAAGTTCACCGGCGGCGCCGGACAGGAGAGGCGCAGCCCCGGGCTGCAGGAGGCACCCGGCGGCTGCCGCCCCCGCCTCCTCTGACAAGGCAGGGGGAAAGGCAGCTTTCCACTTGCACCACCGGAGGGAGGTGCAACTGGTTCTTTGCTCGTAGGCATCTGAAACACGTCCAAATGATGCAGAAACTTTTGCGTGCCTGGCTCCTTTCTTTAAGGCCAGGCACCGATTTTTTTCCGCTGTGTAATCGCTTTTGTCAGAAGGGTGGGAGCTGGAAAGGGCGGCGGGGGGTGGGGGTGGGGGATGGGGAGCAGCTGTTGTATTTCCACACAGCGGGTATTAGGAGTATCCCTAGAGAAATATATATGCGTGCACATACATGCCTATCTGGAATTATATGTATGTAGATAAGAATGTCAAAATGCACAGCTGTCAGTATCAGCCTTCTCCTCCCCTCCTTAAGGGAGACACTGTAATCTGTAGGTACCGTGAATTGCTAACAGTGCAGTAATTCCCTCCTCCCTCTCCCCTTTCTTCTCCGTGATCATCTAAATTATAAATATATATATATAATGCAATAATCCACGGTTCTACATTGTATAGAGAGCGCCAGAAAGAGACCAAATCCAGCATGAAACACTATAGACTGCAGGGGAGGAAGAAATGCATTTAAAGCAAAGATAAAAATGGCGTGCAGCATAATTACCTCAAATTGCTATTCGCTTGACACCCTGACACTAATTCTGTTCAAGCCATTGGGACATACAATAAGGCAAATACACCTTCCTCGCCTGCTTGTGCAGGTATGAATGTGTGTGAATAGGGGCAATAGGGATCTGGTCGGGAGGAGGGGAACGCTAAACTTTTCATTTTAAAAGAAAATGAATAAATTAATTAATCTATTTAAGAGAAACCATCTAAATAGATTTAGCTTATAATGCCAGTGTTTTTAATGCTTGCCCTGTATGTGAATTGATTTTTTTTTTCTCCAGCATTCCCTCAGCAGTCGGATTTTTGCCACTGCAGCTCAGCAGAGGGTGTCAGATCTTTCAGAGTGCACCAGGTTGAAACGAGCAGAGCCTCTTAGCAACTCTCCCCCTGCGTTCCTGTGAGTGTGTGCGAGCTTAGCGTGCGGCTCGGCAGCAGCGGAAGAAAACGGAAAGAAGAGCGAGCGAGGGAGCGGGCGACGAGGGGAGGCAGCGCGGCCGGCAGGGCGAGGCGAGGCGCGGCGCGGTCGCTCGGTCGGTCTGTCGGTCCGTCGTTCTGTCGGGGAGCCCCGACCCCGACGCAGGCTCCCGCCGCCGCCAGCATGGGCAGCGGCGCAGCGCAGCGGGGGCAAGGGGCGCCGCGCAGCGCCGGGGGCTCGGCGGCCAGCGCCTAGGCAGCGCCTTCAGCACCGGCAGCCCGGACAGCGCCCGGCGGGCGGCCCCGCGCCACAAGGTCAGCCCGGCGCCGAGCCCGAGCCCGAGCCGGAGCCGGAGCCGGAGCCGCGCACACGCGCAGCCTCCGCGCACACCGCGGCGCGCTCCGCCCGCTCCTCTCCGGCATGCGGCGGCTGCCGGCGGCCGGCACCGTTCCCCTGACGGTGAGACAGCCCGGCCTTAGCTTTCCTTAGATCTGCCCTTAGCTTCTTGCCCGGGAAGCGTCAGGGAGGGAGGGGGGTGGGGGGGAATCGAGGAGGGGGATTTTTTTTTTTTTTTCCTCCTTCTACTTTTTTTTTTTTTTTTTTTTTTTTTTCCGTGCCTTGCCGTACGTGCCTGGATAGTTTGTGGATATAATTATTGACTGGAATCCGGGCTGTTGTAATTCTATGTGTGTGTTGGGGAAGGGGGGGGGGAGAGAGGAGAAAAGAAAGAACCCCCCCCGCTCCTCCGCCGACCCTTCCTGCTCCCTCTCCCCGCATTTTTTTCTCCCCCGTTGGTGGTGTTTCGGACATTTCATGTATTGAATGGACTGGAATTGCTTTCCGTGTGAGGAGGATGGTTGCTGTTACTTTGTGATGAAATCGGGAATGAATTGCTCGGTTTAAAAATGCTGCTTTGGATTCTGTTGCTGGAGACGTCTCTTTGTTTTGCTGCTGGAAACGTTACAGGGGACGTTTGCAAAGAGAAGATCTGTGCCTGCAACGAGATAGAAGGGGATTTGCACGTAGACTGTGAGAAAAAGGGATTTACCAGCCTGCAACATTTCACCGCCCCAACTTCCCAGTTTTACCATTTATTTCTGCATGGAAATTCCCTGACTCGACTTTTCCCTAATGAGTTTGCTAACTTTTACAATGCAGTCAGTTTGCACATGGAAAACAACGGTTTGCATGAGATTGTTCCTGGGGCTTTTCTTGGGCTGCAGCTGGTGAAACGCTTGCACATAAACAACAACAAGATCAAATCGTTCAGGAAGCAGACTTTCCTGGGGCTGGACGATCTGGAATACCTCCAGGCAGATTTTAATCTATTGCGGGATATTGACCCGGGAGCATTTAGGGACTTAAACAAACTAGAGGTGCTGATTTTAAATGACAATCTCATCAGCACTTTGCCCCCCAACGTATTTCAGTACGTGCCGATCACCCACCTCGACCTTCGGGGAAACCGTCTTAAAACCTTGCCTTATGAGGAAGTCCTGGAGCAGATCCCAGGCATTGCTGAAATCCTGCTAGAGGATAACCCCTGGGACTGTACTTGCGATCTGCTGTCGTTGAAGGAATGGCTGGAAAATATACCCAAAAACGCTTTGATCGGCAGAGTGATTTGTGAAGCTCCCACTAGGTTGCAGGGCAAAGATTTAAATGAGACCACAGAGCAAGAGCTGTGCAAAAAGAACAGAGTGGATTCTAGTCTAGCTGCTCCCCCTGCCGAAGAAGAAACCTGCGATCCTGGTCCCATTCCAACCCCCTTTAAAATACATGGCAAGGAAGACCCTGCCACACCAGGATCTGGTCCAAACGGAGGTACAAAGATTCCTGTCAACTGGCAAATCAAGACTAGACCCACTGCTGCTGTATCGACAGTTAGCACAAAGAGCAAGTTACTGACTACCTTGTCCTGCCCTCAGATCTGCAGCTGTGATCAGATCCCTGGTTCAGGTTTAAAGGTTAATTGCAATGACAGGAACGTGAGCAGCTTGGTGGATTTGAAGCCTAAGCCATCCAATGTGCAGGAGCTGTTTCTGAGAGACAACAAAATACACACCGTCAGGAAAACCCACTTTCTGGATTACCGGAAACTTAATTTACTCGATTTGGGCAACAACAACATAGCCACCGTTGAGAACAACACCTTCAAGAACCTCTTCGATCTACGATGGCTGTATATGGATAGCAACTACTTAGACACCCTGTCCCGAGAGAAATTCACTGGGCTGCAAAACCTGGAGTACCTGAATGTGGAGTTTAATGGGATCCAGCTGATCATGCCTGGCACCTTCAATGCAATGCCCAAACTGAGAGTCCTCATCCTCAACAACAACCTACTGAGGTCTCTCCCAGTCGACGTTTTCGCCGGGGTCTCGCTTTCCAAACTGAGCATACACAACAATTATTTCATGTACCTCCCTGTGGCGGGGGTGCTGGACCAGCTCACCTCCATCACCCAGATTGATCTGCATGGCAACCCATGGGACTGTACTTGCCCTATCGTGCCTTTCAAACAGTGGGCGGAGATGTTGCGCCCCAAGGTGATTATGAGTGATCTGAGGTGTGAATCCCCAGAAGATTTCTTCAAGGAGGATTTTGAGTCTCTCTCCAATGACGTGATTTGCCCTCAGCTGAAAATATCACCCACACTAATTTCTACCAACAAAAACAGCACCGGCTTTGCAGAGACAGGTACTCACTCCAACTCCTACTTGGAGACCAGCCGGGTCTCCATTTCAGTGCTGGTGCCAGGGCTCCTGCTGGTTTTTGTGACCTCTGCTTTCACGGTGGTTGGCATGCTGGTGTTCATACTGAGGAACAGAAAGCGGTCCAAGAGGAGGGACGCCAACTCGTCTGCATCTGAAATCAACTCCTTGCAGACAGTCTGCGACTCATCCTACTGGCACAATGGGCCCTACAGCACCGACGGGGCCCACAGGGTTTACGACTGCGGCTCCCACTCCCTGTCGGACTGAGGCGGGGGCGGGGGCGGCCGCCACCCGGGGACCAGCCCTGCGCTGCTTGGGAGGCACACGCCAGCCAGGAACGGCTCTGCACCTCGGCTTCCTTCTGTGAGAAATAAAACACACTCGCGCGCTCTCTCCCTTGTTCCGCACTGCAAGCGCTGTGCCCGGTGCTCGCTGGGGGGAGCCCGGCGCCGGGGCACAACTCCCCCAGCTTGGCGCAGCCCGCCGCGACGGGAGCATCCCCCGCCCGTGCTCCGCCCGGGCTACAATGGACGAGCGTGGACACCCTTCCTGCGACCCCGGCAGGGAAAACCACGGCTGTCGGTTTTATTGGCCTTTTGTTCTGTTGTGCTGGGGTCGTTTTGCTTTTCTGCCCTCTTCCCTTTTGGACGCACCCCTCTCTGAAAGGCGAAGAGGAGGGGGGCGGAGGAAAGGCTGGTGTCAGCCTCCTCCTGACAGCAAAGCAGGAGTGGAAAGTTGCACGAAGGCATGAATGTAATGTAAATAAATGACTCCGAAACAGACAAATGAACAAAAAGTAAAATAATAATAATAATTAAAAAAAAAAAAACAGACAAACAAACAAACAAACAAAAAAACAAGTGCTGCATGGCTCGCATGGATACAACGCAACCCAGGGACGCTCCAGCCCCCGACTGGAAGCAGCGTCTAGTTCACACCATCATCCCTCTTACCTGATAAGTCCCTTCGTATCAAACCTTCTATATAAGAAATACAGTATAATAATAAAAGTGCCATTTCGCCATTTTTGTGTGATCAATAGGCAGTAGAAATCGTACTTTTACTGTGGAAAAATGTAAAGGTTTATTTAAGACATAGTTGCATGAATATTCTCATCTGGTTATTTTTTATTTATTTTTTTCCGTTGAGGAGGGGATGGCTTTATTGGGAGATATCTGTTTTCTTGATGGTGGGCTTGATTTCTTTTTTGGGGGGGGGAGGGGGGGGAGGCTTTGATTTTGTTTTCTCTCTCTTTATCAATATACATATTCAGTATTGCCTTTCCATCTGAATGTAAAAATTAGTACCCTTGATTTATATTATGGTAACAGTGTAAACATTCAAAACAAAACAAACAAACAAAAAAATCCAAGGCAGTTAAGCATGACCAATTAATGTCACTCTAGAGCTTAGGCTGCAAAGTTTAATGGTAGAAAATTATGTGCTGTTGTAAATCTTACTATAACTTGAGGAAATCAGAACTGAGGAAGCAAGTGAAACTTACTAATTCTACTTGAGGATTTTATAATGGCATATTTTTTCAGTATTAAAGTGAAAATGTTTTCAACTCCGGGTCCTCACCATTTTTCCAGTACCAGCCCTTGCAAGTGGGTTATCTGGGTTTAGGGGACAGAGCCTCCTTTCAGCGCTCTCTGTGTGTGCTTCTCTCTCCCTCCCCCTCCCTGCTTCCCTCTCTCTCTCCCTTCCTCTCTTTCATTCATTCACACGCAGAGGCATAAACACTCTCCCCCAATGTAAATAACACACAGAAGTTTCCTGCCTCCTCTTCCTTGCCTCTCCCTCTCTATCTTTTTTGTAATGCGGCAGTGAATCCCTTTATTAATACTGTGAATCTCTTGCTGCTAGTGCTGCTGCCACCCCTTCTGCACACACTGCAGATATATTAGGGATGTTAGTGGGAATTTGATTTAATGGACTCTGCCTACCTCGGTCTCATTAAGCCAGAGATGGCTTTCACTGGTCAGCACTTCAGGCCTGTATGCAGCTTGCCGGACTACTGGCGTGGTGAGGTTGCTGCATGCGGCTAGGCTCCAGCAGCTACTGGAAGTGGGAAAACTAATTAGTGAAAGGGCTTTCCCATCCCTGCTCTGGATTCCTACACCTTTAATATTAGATGCTGAAACAAACACAGTGCTGGGTTGTGGTTAGACTTCAGGCAACTTGCATTTGATCCTGTTCCTGTATAGGAAAGTGCCCCTAAACCTTGTAATACCTGTAAAGGCAAAAAACCCTGCAAAAAACCCTGCAAATCACTTGTAACTCAGAGCTCAAGTCCCAGTGGAGATATGGAGAATTTCAGTCACGTTGCTTCTGGCTTTCTCCAGGCAGAGAATCCTTTTAAAGAGTAAAACACCATAAGGGACTTGCTAAACTTCAAATACTGATTCGGTTTGCTTTATAGAAAATGCCCACCTTTGGGATATACAATGAGAAAACAGACATACATACACAGACACTGCAATTGATACACTACTGAAAATGAGGCAGAAGCCTGATCCCAGGTGTTACTGAAGTATTAATTGTGACGAATGATCATTCTTACAGAATCCTTTATCATTATGGAAAAGTCTGCAGTCTCCTAGAAAATACCTTGAAGTCTGATTGTACAGCTCTGGAAACAGAATGTCCTGTTTAATTATATAAATCATTCCTATTTCAAGGAACCTTCTTTATTTCCTCCTGCTTCTTTGTTAGACTGATTGTTCCACAAGGGCATACTATGTAAGACAAAGTGATGGCAGTAGTGTCACTAGTTTGCTATTGTGCTTGAGAAGAAAAAGAAAATGCATTTAACTATGAGACAGTATTTCTGCCCTTAAGAGGCCATCAGCTTTAATTTAAGCATTGCAACCCCAAAATATTTAGGAATAAGAAAATACACTGGACTACCACTTCAGTCATGCTCCCTTTTCCATGATATTGCAGTGATAAAATTGAAGAAGTGAGAGCAGTATAAATACACCCCATGCTAAAAATCATTATTATGTTACAACCACTGTTATGGAAGTTAAAATAAAAGATATAGTATATTAAATATGCCAAGTCACTGGCTGAGGCCAGACATGCATGCAATCCAGATCATATAATACTAAATATATATGATTATGATTCATCATTGAGAATAGCATAAGCTTGTAACTTTGGTCCTCCACTTTCCTTAAAGTGCTAGTTCATTGGCACACTTTCATAGAAATGTTGGTTCAATTGGGGTATTGAAGCCATGCATTTATGAATGCTTCTGTGTTTTGGATGGGGGAAAATAACAAAACAACCCTTTCTATTTCTGTGACACTTTCTGATTTTAACACTCCCATGTGTTTATTCAGTCTCTCAGATATTCTCCCTTAAGACACATAGATCATCTAACTCTCTGAGACCATATCATTATCAGGTTTTGAATTTCAATTTTTATCTTATTTATAAAATTGGCACTTCCAAGGCCATTTTATATTAAAAAACAAACAAACAACAACAAAAAAACAAAAAAAAAAACAAAAAAAAAAAAACACCTCCCCCCAAAGAAAGGAAGGAAGGAAGGAAGGAAGGAAGGAAGGAAGGAAGGAAGGAAGGAAGGAAGGAAGGAAGAAAAAGAAAGAAAGAAAGAAAGAAAGAAAGAAAGAAAGAAAGAAAGAAAGAAAGAAAGAAAGAAAGAAAGAAAGAAAGAAAGAAAGAGAAAGAAAGAGATTAAAGAGGATGCATTAAAGGATAAGGAAGTGCAAATATGTGAAATATGCATAATTAGCTGTCTGTCATTAAAAACAACAAAAACTGTATATGTTTTGATTTATATCAAGCCTGTTTTAATAATACTTTTAACATTAGAAGGCTGAATAATATCCTTCTCAATACATGATTTTTCTTTTCTGCTAATTTAAGAAGAATCTCTTCCGGCATAACATATATCACATTAAGTTACTTCTCTCTTGTTTCATTCATCACAATAGATTCAATAGTTTTTTTTGTTTGTTTCAGAAAGGGCATAGATGAAAGACACAGACAGTTAGTTAGTTGAAACAGATAGTTAGTTGAAATAAAACAGAACACAGCAAAATACCTTTTTACCTTTTTTTTTTTTTTTTTTTTTTTTTTCTCTCTGAAAACACTTCATCTAAGAATAGCCTAGACTTTAAACTGTTGCCATAGAAATATTTCTGCATGTATGGTAGCCTCTTGCATGCCATTGCAGAAGACTGAATGGAACTTTAGTAGCAAATTGATAAAGTTTTAAGTTAGATGTTACATATATTTTTGAGCATAAGTGTACAGATGAAACTGCAGAGGGGTGTGTTATTACATTGCTTTACTAAATTTTTTGGTTGTGCCAGGTTATTTTATAACTTTAGAAAAATTCCATTGAATATACAATCTTTCAGATCTACTAGTAAACTGAGATGATACAAACTGTAGCAAGAGTGGGATCAGATTTTGTCTAATAGAAAAGAAAAGGATTTGTGTACTTTACTCAGGTAAAAAAGATGTTTTTTGTTGTTGTTGTTTGTTGTTGTTTTGTTTTTTGTTTGGTTTGGTTTGGTTTGTTGCTTTGTTTGTTTTATTTTGTTTTGTTTTGGTCAGTGGCTTGTTCAGTTGCAAAACAAAGCAAGATTTTGTTCAAGATCTTAGTGTAGTTGTTTATACCATTTTCATCAGCCAGAACATGTTTTGCTATATTTTTATTCGTGTGGTCCAGAATGAGCATTTCTAAATGATTACAGACTTCCTCAAATAGATATTTTTGTATGTAGAAAAATTTCTGTAGGTATATATGTGAAGTAGGACAATTTCTTTGAAATTTATTCCATGTGTACGTTCAGTTCAGATTTATGTGACTTTTGTGATTTATGGTACAGGAATTTCAGTGCAATGGGCAGGACTTCTGAATTGGCTACTGCACAAGTACTTCTTTTTTCACTATTTGGGAACAAGTCAGAATGTGAAGAATTCACGGTGCTAAAATACCATTATGCTAATTTTTTTAATAATTAAAAATATTAAAAATATTTATGCTAAAATACCATTGCACTAAATCACCCAGATATTTGTTTAATATTTAAAATGCTCTGAACTGTATTAGCTGTATGGAAATGGCCAAAGAAGATTACAGGAATCTTTTTATTATCCTCAGTTTTTCCCAAGCATGGCAATATTATAATTGGAGAAAATGCGGACTGAAAAGTGCTTCAAATACTGTGTTATATATTCATTCTCATTATGTATATCAGTGGTAGCTTAATGGGTAAACTTGTAACAGATGATATTCAACATAATTGTCTGAATTTCAGAAACTGTTGTCTTATTATCTTGTAGTTGGAGAAACATAAATTAGATTCTTCAGTATTGCTTCTTCAAGATTAATTGCCAGGTCAATCAATATATCATCATGCTGAATGGTTTCATTTACCCGATAAAGTTTCTGAATCAATTTATGTTTATACTTCTTAAATGCATTCTTCAGTTATGTGAGAGAGAAGCAAACTCAGAAGAAATGTCCCTGAAGAAAATAGCAGTTTCCTACATCAGTCACTTGAAAGCTAAGACTGAAAATGCATAGTGAAGGAAGGACAGAAATAACCCATTGTAGAAGACACAGTTGACTCTAAGGAAATGACTGCTTTGAGTGCCATTATTTTAACATTATTGGTGGGAAAAAGTGCTTTATAATATTATTGGTTGTATCAGAACTCCTTCTCCATCTTTCTCCCTTTCTATTAGGTTGAAATATTGATAATTTTCAGAAAGTTTCAAACTAAGCCAGTAGAAAAAATAATCTTAGCTTTTAATGGCTTCTGTTGATGTCATGACTGTTCAGACAGAGCCCTCAAGCTTTGATCTCAAAACAGGTTTGTATAAGCATGGCTTGTCATGCTTGGTTTGTATTACTTTATAATTCCTGAAGCAATTGCAACTATCTTACAAATGGACAGTTTAGCAACAAAGTTCATCAAAATGTGGCTTGTGGGGAAAAAAAGAAAAAAGAAAAAAGAAAAAAAAAAAAGAATAGGAAGAAATAGGAAGATAGCTTTTTTTTTTTCCATTTAAATGAGAGTTCAGGAGAAGGGTGAAAAAGGTAGTGCAGATGAGCTATAAAGAAATTAAGAAGTGGTGGAAAAAATTAGGTTATGTGTTTCACTTTCTGGATCAGTATATACCCAAGAATGTAGGTGGTATCTGTCTCACGTAGCTTGATGGGTTTGATTGAGATGCTTGTGCACAAACCATCAGTGTCCTCAGAAAAGGATTATCTGAGACATATGCATAAGGCTGGTAGATACAGTATAAGGACTAGGGTACACTCACATATTTTTGGAGTGTGACTAGAGCCTAGGTGGGATACATTAGAACGTTTCAAATTCCCAGTCGTGGAAATAATTGAATTGAATCATGGATATACAATAAGAGACTGGTGACTTGGTTCACTTGGCCCACATAATTGATTTAAATTACTTTTGTTTCTGAGCTGTTTGCATGGTGTTAAAAGATTCAAGGCTAGAAAAAGATATGGTCAGCTGGTGATCACGCAAGATACTTAAAGGTACAACAAATAGCACTGTGTGTCTATCAATGGGCAAAGGATTTAAACTCTAAATGTAATTAAGTTATATACACCTGAACCATAGATGATTAAATGCAGTTTAGAACTAAATCAAATCCTCAACATTATACAAAATGAACCATGTCAAAGATGGTTAACTGAGACACGGCATTTCATTTTTAAGAAACTTAAATTTAGAGGGTATCAGTTGGGTCAAAAGTATCCCACACATTTTTTCCATCTGTCTTCTTAACTTGGATTTTATTTTTGTCTTTAAAAATTGCTAGTTCTTTGACTTGGAGATTGTAGCCTAATGATTGCTTTTGGATGGGATGGACTCCTCTTTCAGCCAGAGCTTTTAGGAATTGATATAGTACATAACTATAATAAAAACATCATAACATATTAGAACACTCAGGAAACAAAAATGTAACAACAACAACAAATCCAGACAATTATTGTTTCTCCCATAGTAGCAAATAAATGGTTCTTGGGTCAAGCTTGAAATATAAATGAGGAATATAATACTCCAGGGTTATAGTCATTATTGGAGTCATTAAGAGGATCACAATGAGAGATAAATGCTAGCAATGGATGAGAAAATATAGTAGTAAGTGTTGTAGAAAAAAAAAATATATATATTTTATGAAAAGAAAGTGCCAAACCACAACTGGTTTTTCACAGGAGGATTGAAAAAGGAAAAATATAATTTAAGGAAAAATCTAATTTAATTATGGACACACTGTAACAACCTATTCACATGAGATATCTTAAAGAGAAGACAGATGGTAGGAAAGATTTAAGTTCAAGATGTAGAAGATGTGGCTAGACTCCAGAGTCTATTAGTCATATTGTAAGTGGATGTATCAATTTGCCCAATCATATATGGCATGACGAATGTTGTGGTATCGTGGGCACTCTGAAAACAATATGAACTTTTAAAGAGAAGTGTTAACGTTTAGATTGGGTAAAAATGGGGAGAATGAAAACAAAAACAGTGTAAGATTTTTTTTTATCTGCAGTTACAGCTTGGGAAGTGAATAATTCAAAAGTAGTTACTGGGGTTATAAAGACTGTTTTATCATGTGCCTTTATTATAGAATTTTATCTGTTTTAGTTAACTTGTTAGGAATTCTGATAAACATGATCTACTCAAAATACAGACGTGATGTTGATTCTCTCTTATGTGCCATGGTAGTTGACCTTGACCGTCTTCTTTTTTTTTTTTTTTTTTTTTTTTCCCTAATGTTTATGCGGGTGCATTTTAACTGTGGTATTAATTACTATCACAAATTTTGTCCTACCCTATGATGCTAAACATAGTGGAGAATTATATTAATAATAGTAAAAATAATATTGATATATTTTAGGTTAAAGGGTTCTCTCTTCTCTTTTCTCTCTTTTCTCTCTTTTCTCTCTTTTCTTCTGTATACAGTAAATCACAGTATAGGCAGAAAACAACCCAAATATATTTTCTCTCTCTCTCTCTCTTTTTTTTCTTTTTTCTTTTTTTTGGCTTTTGTCTTTTTCATGCACGGGAATTAAATTATTCAGGAAGAAGAACTGTAGGCCTGAACAGCACACTGAAAAAAAGCTACTGGTATTGACTTAAAGCTTCTTTGAGGAGCAGGAGGCAATAAGTTTTTGAAAGATCTTTCAATGACCATACTGTTATTAATAAGCAATAATATTAACTAAAATTTTAGTTTAAGACAATAGTCTTCAAGAACAGAATAAATTATATTTAAGATAATTATTAGATTATTTTGACCTTATAAGACATTACTGAAATTAAACTGTGAAAAAAAAAAAAAAGTGGTTCTTCCTACAGATTCATAAATTACTAATTTGTCCAAATTTATTAGCTTAGTTACATGTGTATGTATTAAATAAGACTTATCTGTATTTTAAACAAATTCATAGTATTCATAGGTTGTAATCTGAATAATAAATGTAAGGATTCTTAGTTGATTTTTGCATTGCATCTGAGCATGTTATCTAATGGATATTGAGAATTCAATAATTGTGAAGGAAAAAAAATGCTAATGAGATTTAAAAATAGGTTTCACATTTTAAAGGATACATTCTGACTACCAGTGTTACACCATTAGCAGAGTATTGGTCATGTAATTCTGTAATATAGTTTATTTATATGGATATAGTTGGTTATTTGCTGTGGAAGAATTGAGAGTACTCAATCATAACCAATAGGATAACAATATATATATATATATATTTTTTCAACATATATATTTAATCCAAACTTTTTTTTTTTTTTTTTCCTAAATGTTGGAGTTTACATATTAATTTAATTTTTTTTTTTTTTGTGTGTGTGTAGAGATCAGAAAGTCAGTTGCAAATACCCTATCTTGATCAGGAATATCAGTCTTAAATTCTCATATAAAACCAAATTGTCAAACAGAAAACTTAGAAAACTACTGTGTGACATATATCCTTTTTTCATTTTGGACTGAGTGCTCCATACCATACCTCTTTGGCTGGAACAGGATCCTATATCCTACTAAATTAATAAAAATAGACCTTAAGCGAACCCCTAAGCACTGGAGCCATAATCAATAATAGATAATCCATAATGGTTAATCCATTCGGAATAAATGCTTTTTTTTTTTTTTTTTGAGTTCTTTACTAGCTCTGTCCAAGATAAGTAGACACAATAAAATTTGTACTTACAATTTGAACGTATGATTTGATTCTACTTGTTCATTTGGAAGTGTGAATATGCATGGTGTGGGCTCAACATTTGACTCAGAAATTCATTAATGGTCTTTAAAGTTCATTTTAATTTTTGTTGGGCTTTGGTTGGTTGGTTGATTGTGGTTTTGTTGTTTTTTGTTTTTGTTTTCATTTCCAGTTTCCTAGGGCTTAATTACAAACTTCCTTTTCATAAATCCCATAGGATATCTGTAACTGCCTCTGATGTCCCTGCTTTTGGCTTTGCCTGGCATTGCTTGACTGGACAAGCATATGACTGGACAAGCATACATCAGCAAGAATTTTTGTTTAATTAAAGAATAAAGAAATAAGAATGAGTTTAGTTTGTCATGTGGGCTAATATTTTATATTAAAACTACTATAATATATTGGCAGGATTAACTTAAGTTGCTGTAGTTATGTCCAACATCATAATACATAATTCTTTTTGAACTCAGGTTAGACATATAGGACTGTATTTTAGAATGATCTTAAAGCATGGTTAGATACTTGACAGTTTTACGGAATTCTAGGGTACCTGAGATACATGTTTAAAACATTTTATTTTTCCTGACTGGCAACCATATTCCTAGCAAGATGCTTTAGCATAGATTAAGTGGATGATTATGTTAAGGCATCCTAAGTGTTCCCTGGCTGGAATGTAACAGCCATACTGTGAGCATATAAATTTAAACATCTCGGTCAGTAACCAAGCAGTTCCTAAGGCTGGGTGTGCTAAATCACCACTTTTATCATCACTATTTAACTTGAATATTGCTAAAGTTAAGTGTGATAAATGTCACACTTATGAATAACATATTCAGGATGAAACTTTTTATTAAAAATAAGAATGTATACATATAAAAAGGGAGCCAAAGACTATTCATATATTCATATATTTTCTTCCTGAAAAATCATAGTTTATTATAAACAAAACAATATATTGCAGATATATATAATTGATGATCTTTGGTGATTTTTTTTTTTTTTTTTTTTTTGGCAATGACAGACAGGTATATATTTGCTTGTAAAATAAAAATAACAACTGCAACAATAAAAATTCGGCTTTTTATGAAGTCTTTTATTTTCATTTTTTCAAAAGAGTACCTCTGTTGGCTTCAGGAGAAAATCTCCATATTAATTCAATATTAATGACATCAGAATTAGGCTTTATCATTGAAAAGAATAACAGCCAACTAACCCTTATAGCAAAATTTATGCTTAATTTTTTGATAACTACAAAATATTTTACGTAATATTGCCCCAAATAAACATAGAAAAATCTTGTTTATTTTACTAAATTTGGTCCAATTAAACAAGAAAGACAACAAGAACAACAACAAAAAACACCAACAACTATATATATATGCGTGTATATGTATATATATATATAAGTTAATAAAAGGGAAAGATTAAAATAGCTTTAGTCCAACTCCTTGCTTCTTAGAAAACTAAGCTAAATACTTATGTCAGTAGTGACTGAAAGTTACCAATCACAGACTTCTCCATCATCTCTGAATCTACAGAATGAGTATAATTCTAGATAAAATCCATAATGCACATATTTATTATGTGTATAACCACAACAACATAACCACAATTGACAGTAACTGACAAGCCAGATTAAAGGTATCAGGTCAGAGGTCAAGATACTAGATTTTTTTTTTTTCTCTCTTTATGAAACCATGATTCTGACAAAAGATCTAAGCTTCTTTAAATCAGTTTTGATTATGTTTTCTTGGATTGTAGATTACATACACCAGGTTGATAGATGTGGCTATTAAGACTTTTTGTTTGTCATAAGCTCTGAAGCTGAATTTTTGTATACTCTGATGAATTTCTCATATTTGCCTCCTACTGAACAAGTCACCTTTGTCTTTCTGCACAGTCAGTGGACAGAAGTGGGAACTTTAAGGCTCAACATGATATTTGGGGATGTCAAGAGCATTTCAGCTGCAGACTAAGATACCAAATTAAGGTTCCTAAATACCGTCATATGGATATGAATTGAGTGCTTAAACTCTTGTTACAGACAGTGAAGGTTTAGTTAGTCAGTACAGTCAATGGAAAATAGAAATAGTTACAACTCAGTTTAAATAGACACTTAACAAGGAACTCATTTTTTAAACATTTAATATCATTTGGGTTTCTGGGGGTATCCCATCTGGCCTCTAGCTGTGACTAGACTGCAATTCTTTTATTGGCCCTGTGTCCTATCTGGGATCCCCATGGGTGTGCTGCATGTCCAAGGTGTCATAAGGTATCTCAAATGGTACCAGTCAATTACATTTCAGCAAAGACTATGTTTCTCATTGTATCTGGAACTTAGATACTTTGTTCACCTCGGGACAGCTATGTTTGGAAGTCTTAATCTCTAGATAAACCCTAGATATTCAGAAAGAAATTAAGTATGTTTAAAAAATTTTATTTATTTCCATTGACTTTAACAGGAATCTGAGGCACCTAGTCTAAATACATATCTATAACTATAGACAGAGGAATTAATTTCCTCAAATTAATTCCACACTTTGAGTCTTTCATACTCCTTTGCTGTAAAATGGCATATTTTCATTTATCATCCTGCATAGAGACATGAGGATTCAGGTATCTAGCCTCCCCCTCTTCCCTGTTGCCCCAGTAGGCAGGATAACTGGAAAATACTGGCTCTATGCTTCATCTGAGCTCCCAGTTTCCACAGGCACTTTCCACCACATCTGAGAGTCTGATTCCATGAGGAAAGGGTCCTACTCAGCATAGACATATTTGATTCTTGGATTATGGCTTGTTTTGAGTGGTAGTGGTGCTGAAATATGGAAGTTTTAGCTCTTAATCTCTCAGGAGCATTAAAAACACAAGTGAAATATGAAAATAAGTGGAAATTGTTTCCTATCTCAGAAATATCACATATACGCAGAGATGTAATGTCAATTCAAAATAAGTCATGGTGATGGCTATTAATGAAAACAGTATTTTCCTCCATTCATACATTTATGTTGTATTTATTGCAGAAAATTGCATGTTATTACATAAAAATCCATGTTAAATGTAAGTTTATACTTTCCTCCTGAAAATAATTTTGGAGTTATGAGTAAGATTAGTGGAGATCTTGACAGGAGAAAACACAAACTGTTAAGAATTTAACTATTTAAAAAGTTCCTTTACGTGCTTCAGAAACAAGGTGTAAAATCCATTTCCAAGTTGAAGTTACTAGAATTATTATAGGATTCATAGTAATTGACTATATGGCCTGTTATCTTCAGTCAGATTTAAAAGATTACAGAAAACAGCATTAAAGCAAAAATGAATTGGCCTGAATTACTTAGTTTCAGAACCATCAGCAATGGTTTTAAATCAAATAAATGTTGTCATCTGGCTTCTGTCTCTCATGAACAAGACTGCACTACATAACAACCATACATAATTCATAAAATATAGTTTTTGGGGAAAAAAAAATACTTCCCAAAAGTCTGCATTGAAATAGAATTACCATTTGAAGAGAAATCTGAGGAGGATGAAGCAGAATTAGGAATTTCATGCTGTATTTTTCACTACATTAGGCAGCCTGTGTGTGACAAACAAAAACAGATCAAGTTTTCATTCCTAATTAACTATGATCCTCGCAAATTATGCATATGAACACAATTCTGTAAGCAAGTTTTAATTATTTTCCATGTTAATATAGTACTTCAAACTACATATTGTACATGACTGTTATCTTCATCACCACACTGTCTTGCTCATCAGGTTCAGTGTGTTATTAAAATTTTCATTGAATTGCCCTACAGAATGGCAGAATAGTTTCAGTTCATTAACTTTTCTCTCATTTTACCATCTATCAAAGTAAAGTTTCAAGCTTGAATTCTATCATATAATTTGTGTAACAAACCATTTGTAAATGACCAGGTAGATCTTGGAGACATTTTTTTAAAATGAGTTATATATTTTTTAGCAGTTTCACAGTATTTTCAAAAAGACACATGGAAAATCAATTGCAATATATAGATAAGTCTTCAGAAATATGAAAGAAGACTTTTGCCTTTTCAGTTCAACAGCAGTTATGATACCAATGCATTACTCATGGTGAAAAATCTAAAGTTGCCTTATAAAATTGGAACAATTGTTTTTCATTCCAAGTTTGAGGTATCTCAAAACTTTCAGACCACACTCACGGCCAAGACTAAAATAAAAGCTGTCTCACTTCTTCATCCCTTTATTTTGATAATATATAATAGAAAAGCAACTCAAATGAATATAGAAATTAAGTTTTAAAACAGCAATAATGATACCAAAAGAAAAGAAAAAGGTGAATAAATAGTATTGTAGTCAATATTATAAACAAATAAGCAAACAAACAAATAAAAACTTCATAAATTGTGAGACACATGGAAGATTCTCCTCTTTCCTTTCACAACCTTTCTTCCTACTGATCTCTACATAAGAATCCTGTTAATATTTTTAACATATCACTTACCCACCCACCCATATATAAAATATGATAACCTTATTTTAATTTGAAATATAATTCCATGAATTGACGTCCAAATCAAGGAGTGTAAGACTATCTAATAGTAGAATCATTGTATTCCTATTCATAGTCTTTTACGTCGATGTAAAAATCAGCATAAACAAGGCCTAATCAAAGTTAATACTATATTTGTTTGGTTTTGCGAATGCTATATTCCACTATATCTTACAAATAAAAAATAAAAAATAAAATCAATGTATTCAGTGAAAATAATGTAGTAATGGTTGGCAAGTCTTTGACCACTAGATTCTGTTCTTAAGTCCCTGTGTTGACTTGTAACAACATAATATCTAGAATATCTATCTTTTAATATAATGTCTAAAACATATGTTTGAATTGGAGCAAATACAGGTATGAATATGCTGGTGAGCTGACATAAATGGAATGTTAATCAGAAACCAATTATTTCTTTCTAATTTGGGCACTAAATAACCAGCTACAGAAGAAAACTTGTTCATATTGATGTTAAAAGAGTGAATAAAGCAAGTAAATTAAAATCTTAATGTATATATCATTTAAGACAGCTTAAGGTATCTGAGAAATCTGTATGGTGATGGTAG
Source organism: Oxyura jamaicensis (assembly GCF_011077185.1). Lineage (NCBI taxonomy): Eukaryota > Metazoa > Chordata > Aves > Anseriformes > Anatidae > Oxyura > Oxyura jamaicensis. The sequence continues at coordinate 157,151,620 of NC_048893.1, forward strand.
ATGTGACACAGTATGTATAAGAACCTTCTGGAGAGACAGCTGAAGACCATATACTGTATTTTAGGACACCTGAAATGTTGCTGACACCTTTGTTAAGGCAATTGAATACGAAGGAGAAAGGTAATAAATGACACTAATATCAGTTGGCTCAAGAGTCCTACCCAGGACTTAATCTGTTAAAAAGTCATACTGCTTCTTATTTTTCTTTTCTTTCTCACGAATCATGCTTTTATTTTCAGTTAAACTGCACACAGGAATTTTCTTTCCAATTCATGTAATGTAAATTATATATGAATTACAAGTATCTTCTTGTTTCAAGTGTTATAACTGCTGGTAGAACACAGGCCTTACTTTGAAAGCTTCTAAAAAGGTAACAGTATCAGTGTTTCTCTATTAACTCAACAAAGCAAGTCTTTATACAAAAATAAAAAATAAAAAAAAAAAAGTAAAACTGAATAGCATTAGCTAAATATGAAAGCAAAATGTTTATAGTTCTGTAACAACAACAACAAAAAAAGAAATCTCAAATATATTGCATGTTTTTTTATTATTATTTTATTTTTCATTGATGAAATATACAAACCAACTAAAGAAAAATAAATGTCTTAGAAATAGAAGTGTCTGTCATTTAAAAAATCATCATAAGGCCTTAGTACAAGTGAAAAACTTTACCAAATCATTTTATACCCTTGGGCTGGGTTCATATCAAATAAATTATGGCAGCTATAAAAGGTACCTAAACTAAAAATCAAACCATTTATAGATATTTCTACAGTCAGTAAAGAGTGAGAGATGTACTGCTAAAGACTGTTCTTAATACAGGTGTATCTTAAGTAAGATGAAGTGCCTAAACATTAAGTTGGATGAATCAATGACCTGGAATTTAAAAGAAAGCTTTTATTTTATTTTATTTATTTTATTTTATTTTATTTTATTTTATTTTATTTTATTTTATTT